>NW_011499986.1:35746-47091 GCF_000495115.2 Populus euphratica | reverse complement strand
TTTATTTTTTAAAAAAAAAACATCTCCTTCCAACAAACTCAAATCAATTGATTTTGCAACGGATATTGAGGAGGCATGCCCATGAAGTAAAATATATATGTTGATAAACATTGCACATGTACGCATAACCCCCTGCATTGGATAGCAAATTTCCATGACATAGCAATATGAAAGCGTCGTTCTGGAATTTCGTAAAATTGTCAAAAAAAAAAACTCATCATTTTGATGGAATCTCTCCGCATTAGGTTCTCAGTTCCTGATCGAGGCAGCTAGGTACATAGGAAGGTTTTGGAAAAAACATTAAAAAAATAGGCTACTATCTTTTTTTTCTTTTTCTTTTTCTTTTTCATAGAGAGAGAGAGTGGTATTTTATAATTTTAAAACTGGTATGAGAATGATATAACAATGTTTAAATTAGAGATCGGGAGGGGGTTAACTCAATGGTGACAACCCAAAATTTTTTAAAAAAATATCAAAATACTATTATTTTGATAAAAATATATAAAAAAATTAACAGGTCAAATCAATTCAAGATAAACCAAATTTTAAGTCGGTTGAAAAGTTTGTATGGATTTTAAAACAATGATGTATTTTCTGAGAAGAAAACACAATGGATGTTTCTTATAGACCAAATTATTTATTGAAATTCTCTAGGGCAGCACATCCTTACAAAATTAATTTGAGTATCTTATAGGTCATGGGGCATTGTCTTTACAAAGATTAGATTTTAGTCGGACAACCACCTTATAAATTAAGGCATGGAGTAAGTGACATAAGTTTCTTAACTTCACATCGAACTCTGATCTCCTACCGTTCCCATTTCTGTCCTCTCTCATACCAAGCAAGTACTCTTTTATTTCCGTTGTTTTTTGGGAAAAAGTTTCCTATCATTAATTTCTCCTTTCACTCTCCTTCTTCGTCCTCTCATCAATAGACAGCTTAGCATATTACTTACTCGAAGAAGAATTTTTAAAACCACACGTTAGTGATTCATATGCATATCCTTATGTTACAGCTTAGATTTCTCCAAATGCATCGCGCCTTCTCCAGTTCTTCTCTACACATCACTCTCGTTTTGCTTACAGTCTGCAAAGGTACTATTTGAAAACTAATGATCATGCTAATTTTGATGTTTTTCTTTCTTTCCTTGAAGTTCTGTTGATTGCAGATATTTTTCAATAATATGGGACATGGACATTTATTACAGGAATATCAGGGGCTAAATTTACAATCATAAACAGATGTGGCTATACAGTATGGCCAGGTATTCTTTCCAATGCAGGCAGCGCTCCCTTAGACAGCACAGGATTTGAACTTCCACAAGGTGGATCACAATCCTTCCAAGCACCACCAAATTGGTCAGGTCGATTCTGGGGCAGAACTGGTTGCACATTTGACCCGAATACCGGTCAGGGCACCTGCATAACAGGTGACTGCAGCTCCAACCAAATTGAATGCAATGGTAAAAATGCAAACCCTCCAGCCACTCTAGCCGAATTCACCGTCGGATCAGGTGTGAAGGATTTTTATGATGTTAGTTTGGTTGACGGCTACAATTTACCCATGATTGTCGAACCAAATGGCGGGTCAGGGAGTTGCTTGTCGACCGGGTGTATGACAGATTTGAACCAGCAATGCCCAGCTGAATTACGGGTTGAATCAGGGCAGGCCTGTAAGAGTGCATGTGAGGCCTTTGGGAGCCCAGAGTACTGTTGCAGCGGCGCGTATGGAGCACCAGACACATGTAAGCCATCTGTTTATTCGGAGATGTTCAAGACCGCTTGTCCGAGATCATATAGCTATGCTTACGATGATGCCTCTAGCACATTTACATGCACAGGAGCAGATTATGTTATCACATTCTGCCCTTCATCAACAAGGTAAGGATTGTATGCTTCTGTTTTCTTTTTCACTTTATTCTGTATCTATTTTGTATTGTAGGTGTTGCCTGCATTTCCATTATGGATTCTTTATCTGTGAATGTTAACTTCTTTTTGAGCAATCGATTTGGCATGCGTTCTACTTTTGGCCAACTATACTATGCTTTTGTATGCCTCAAGCTAATAGGGTGCCATTGGCATTGGCATGTGGAGTACAGAAAGGAAATGATTTGCAAATTGAAAACAGGAAAAAGAAAAGGAATATCTGCAGAAATATCTTAGTTTTCAGGCTTTGTAAAGAGAAAATTGCGATTTATATATGTTTATTAAATTCTGATCATTTCTTTATTTTTTTCCTGCAGTGAAAAATCTGCAAGAGACAAGACTCCACCTGCAAGCACTGCAATTGGAATTGACACTTCGTGGTTGCCGAACTTTCTCACTGGGGACTCACCCAGTGCCTTTCCCTGTTGGGCTTGGCAATTTACCTTGATTTTTTCTACGGTGTCCTGTCTATTCCTCTTTTTGGTTTATTTATAGCCTCAACTTTGGACAAATGCACATGCAGCTTAAGAGGTCACTCGAATTTGTTTTGCAATGGAAGGAAAGGCTGAACATATCCAGATTGTAAAGAGAATTTTCCAGGCCACATATATAGAAAGTTAAAATCTTTTTTCTTCACGGAAAATAACATGTGTGTGTTGTATGTTAACCTTGACTCTAGAGTATGAACCATTTGTAATCTAAAGCAACGAACTGGAAAGGAAGAGACTTTCGAGATTGGCAAAATCATTATTCAATTTGATTTAGCAGGCATTGGAAAAAAGTGTTTGCTTCACTGTGAATCTTGAGTAATATGTTTGGTGAGAACCACCATAGGAACCCCACTTTGCTGGAATTGCAAGCTTGGTAGATTTGTCATGATTTTGGCCGCAATATGAGAATGGTAATGATGCTGTTAATAAAGGGATATGCACCTATCATTTCCTTAAATTCATGAAATTAACCTTTGCTCTTATCTTGATACTGACCAAAAATCAAGTGATCAACATCAAAATCAGATAACTTTTGAGATTCATGCATGTTACCTTAAATAATCTATCTTTCCTTCTAACAGAAACATCAGCTTTCTCCAAAGGCGGTAAGAGTAACATCAATGACTGTCCAAGGTTAAAATTCGGCCCATAACATGTTGATGGCAAACACTTGTATCTTCCATAGAAGGAAAAGACTATCACGCTGTCAAATCAATTTACATATGCATGCAATATAGCCACTACCTAAACTGCTTAAAGTATGGATTCCCCTCTTGTGGTTTGTTAGTGAAATTGGATGAGAAATGTGAGAGCTAGTGACACAGCAGTTGTTCTTGAATGAGGAACTCTATGCAGATATAGTGATCTTCCTGATTTGTAGTTTAGATGCTCGTGAAAGTAGAGAAATCAAAATTCATGCACTTGAAAGGTTACTCTTGCTTTAACTTGAAGGTCTCTACGCAATGATGTTATATTTGGTGGGCTTTGAATGGTATGGATAGAAAAGTTTTCATGGGTGCAACTTAGACCTCCACGAGCACCAGGAAAAGAAGCTTTTCTTCTAATGGGATATGCTCTATTTCAATGGAATGTACATTTTACTCTACCAGAAAGGACAAGGGTCCCAAATCCAAGCCCCAGAGGGCAATGACTAGATGTAGGATTCGGTCCCTCCATGATTTGGAATATATAAATAATTATGTCACAAAGGTGTAGCTGGTCATGTAGTCCAAGGTGTCCACAGCCAAGTTCGGAGAGACTTTAGAAATCTTTGTTTCTCAAAAACACATCGCGGAGCCAGATTTTCCTGTCAGTGGGATATCATCAGAGGCGTCGATCATCTGGACTCCGGAGCGTCTTGTAATCATCAGCAGTGAGAGAAACGTGGAAATGAATTTGTGTATCTACTTTTTTAAGGGCCATGATTGGCAACCTTACAGGAAAATTCTTTAGTATCCTGATAACCATAATGAAGTGAATCGGTCATGAAATGAGAAATCTGTGTTGAGACAAACAAAAATTAAAAACCTGAGAGTTGCAATCTCCAAAGAATCAAATCTTCTGTCTTTAGTCTCTCTCTTTAATCATCCCCTTTTGGAAGTGGGTTCTATTGTTTATTCTTGGACGGCTGCCATGAAACAGCGTGGGATGAAGGATTTTGGTTCCTTAAAGAAGCTTTTTATAAAATGAGGAATCTTGTGTTTTTTTGTCAGGAGTTCGGGGGCGCCTCTCTGGTAAACAAAGTTCAACGATTAGTAGTAGGCAAAAAATAAAAAATTAAATTCGGTAAAAAATTAAATTCAGAAACAGCCACAAATTACAAATGATGTTTTTTTTTCCCCCATAATTTGTTAACAAAATGGCAAGGACGAGGGGAAAAGGCTGGAAAAAAAAAACTGCGTTGAAATGTACGCGGGAAAGAAACGCTTTTCATTTTCGTATCTTTCTCCCTTCTGGCGCTTTGCATACCTCCGATTTGTCCCAGCCCACCTTACTTTGTCAGCCCAAATTATCACAAACACAACTACCGAAATTAAAAACGCAGTTATTTTATCGGTGGTTCAACACTATATTTAATTTTTTTAAAATATATTTTTTATTAAAAATATATTAAAATAATTTATTTTTATTTTTAAAAAATTATTTTTAATATTAATATAAAAAATAAAAAAATTCAGGTTATTTTAAAATATTATAATCACGCCGCGTGGCCCGGAACCCCCAAAAAAAAAAAAAAAAAAAAAAAAAAAAACGCAGTTATTTTATCGGTGGTTCAACACTATATTTAATTTTTTTTAAATATATTTTTTATTAAAAATATATTAAAATAATTTATTTTTATTTTTAAAAAATTATTTTTAATATTAATATAAAAAATAAAAAAATTCAGGTTATTTTAAAATATTATAATCACGCCGCAATAATAAACAGAGCCAAAATATAATTGAAACAATATTTTATTAATTTTAAAATATATTCAATATTGTAATAACAATTATTTATAAAATTATTTTTTATTTAAAATATATTAAAATGATATTTTATTATTTTTTAAATTTAAATTTTCAAATTAACATATATAAAAAATTAAAAAATTAATTAATTTTTTTTTTATATATATATATATATATATATTCAACCACAAACAAAATGCTTACATGAATCCTACCGCAATCCAACAAGTGGTGCTCTTTCCACAAAAAAATTAAAAAAATTAATTTAATATATTTAGAACAAAAAAGTTAGTTAAAAAAATAAATCAGATTACCTAATTTACCCATAGGATCCACGATCTAAACGATTCAGAGTTCCACCTGAATTGAAATGGGATGGCACGCTAAGCTATAACAAATCTATGATCTCAGCGAAAGGTCAGATCAATGTTATCAGCTACGATCACTTGATGATCCTTATCGGACTGAAAGCTCCAAACCCAGTATACCCGTGTAAGGATTATGAAACATGCAGGAAAACAAAAATGCCATTTGTTTATCATTTCACTGCTGCAACGCAATCATTAAACCAAGTGCTAAAAAGGTAAAATTCCTGAGTATTCATTAGCTCTACGATCTAATGCTTAAAGTTCGACAGAGTGAAAAATACAGGAAGCAGCTCAGCTTCTCTCAAGAAACAGCATTACAGGAAAGAGGAGTGCCTTGAAAAGGAGGGTCGTGGCACATTTCTTTGGGCAATCTAATCTATAACTCATCCTTCACACCGGAGGGTTCCGTATCCTCGTCATCTCTAGTGGGTTCAGCTTCAGTGCTGGAAGTGGCTTCTTTTGTTTCGGCTTCAACTTCAACTTCTTCCACATCATCTTCCTCTTCGATGCTAGCATCAGGACTGATGCTTAGGCTAGATTTCACGGAGCTGTAAATACGAGAGGCAAAATCTTTGGGATCATTGAGTATGAAGCCGCTCTCCATGAGGGCTGTTTGGTACATGAGGTGGGCGGTTTGCTTAACACTATCATCCTGGAGAGAAAAAGCAGCATGACGTCAGTATCAGAAGCAGAAATATTGCTCAAAGACTGCAGATGTTTAATTTAAGACATGCAGCAATCACTTCCATAAATCCTTCAGGACATGCTACCACTGGCAAACAGAAAAAATGTAGCAGAGTGTGAAGAAGATGATTAATTATGGACCTTGGGTGGGCAGATATTACCACTCACTGATGCCATGAAAATGCAGAGTTTCCCCAAACCAACCACATGTTCCACTAGCATCAACCAGCTAAGCCGACCTTATTGCAGTCACTATTCATAAATGTTCGACTAAAAACCCGAAAGCAAAATTCCTAAGAGGCACTGGCTTAAAAAATCACATGCCCCAAAACCATCTAAAACGGTGTGTACAGTCAGAAAAGATCAAACTAGGATCTGGCAGGATGACAAACCCAGAATATATAATAAGCAAACCCACATCTCCAAATTCATGCTTCCGAAACACATGAACACAAGATAACAAAAATTGAAAAATTTACCTCGGGGTCCTTTACAACTCTCTCACGGAGTTCCTTGATGATTGGATGCCTTGGATTAATCTCGAGCACCCTCTTGCCACGCATATATGCTTGCTTGTTTGCATCTGACAAAGTTTGGGCCTGCATTATCCTTTCCATATTTGCGCTCCATCCATATTTTGATGTCACAACAACACAAGGTGTGTCAGCCAAACGATTGCTAATCTTCACATCATCAACGTTCTCACTGGCAAGAGCACCCTTCCACCATTTGGTTAGCTCCTTGAATGACTCCTTTAGCTCCTTAGCTTTTGAGTCTTTCCCTAGTTTCAGACCCTCCTTGGAAACATTCTGGAATTTTTGGTCTTCATAATCCATCAAATATTGCATCAAATATTCATCAACTGGATCTGTGAAGTAAATAACCTGGCAAAATGCCAAACCCGGCGATAATTAATCAGTAAATAAAGAAAGAAAATAATTCCAGTATCCAGAATACAAAACAATGTAAGAGGAACAAATGCTAGAGAAAATAACATGAAATCTAATGTCTTATCTGGAGGCAAAATGTTTCTCTATCATACCTCATAACCCTTCTTCTTTAGCCTCTCAAGGAAAGGAGATTTTTCCACTTGCTCCTTGTTCGGTCCAGTTATGTAGAAGATATCCTTTTGCCCAGATTTCATTCTTGATATGTACTGATCAAGCGATGTTAATTTACCATCCGACTTGGTGCTGTAAGAGAAGGTTCAAATACCATAAGTCATGAAAAAAGAATCACTACACATGACACTGCTTCAGAAAAGATTTTGATAACAAAATTCATAGAATAGGACATTACGTTTCAAATCTGAGAAGTTTTGCCAAACGATTTCTGTTGACTGAATCCTCAATAATGCCAAGTTTGATAGACTTGCCAAACTCATTCCAAAATTTTGCATATTGACCTTTCTTCTCATCATCACTGGAATTTTCAACATCTGCATCCATAATTACACCAGTCATCAGCAACACTAAATACATTCCGCGGATAGATTTGAGGGATAAAAAGGTCACACCATTATAACTAAGAAATGTCAGTATGATGATTCAGCCAATAGACAGACACAGTAAGATATCTTTAACCAGAGAATATCAAAAAACCAGCCAAATACTAGCATGAACCTAAGTTAATGACAACAATACATACCTTTCTTGTCTTTGTCATTTGCCTCATCAGGATCCTCATCAGCAATTTTACGGATCATATCAAGTGCCTTTCTGATAAGTTTCTTCTTGATTGTTTTTAAGCTGCTGTGTTGTTGAAGCATTTCTCGTGAAACATTGAGCGGTAAAGTATCAGAATCAACGAGACCCTGCTCAAAATATCACCCATTTGGAATCAATATATCCAGTGCTTTCTTTTTCTTTTTTCTTTTTTCTTTTTTTGTATAATGCAAAACATAAGAATTCTTTAGCATTTGTTTGTATAAAGCAAAACATAAGAATTCTTTAGCATTTGTCCATTACCATCAAAAAGTTGAGATATTTTGGCAAAAGCTCATCAAATTCATCTGAGATGAAGACTCGTCTAACATACAGCTTCAGGTTGGCTTTGTTAGTGTTGTAATAACTCTCATATAGATCATGAGGAGCCTTTGGTGGAACAAACAAACCAGCCTTGAATTCAACATCGCCTTCAGCAGTGAAGTGACTCCATGCCAGAGGCTTCTCATCACCAAGGTCCTGTTGAGCAACAAATAAGTAGCATTGAAAAAACCATAGACAGACAACTTCCAAAGTTATCAGGTCATTAAATGACAAGAAGCCATCACAATGTGGCAAAATATGGAATTATTCAGCATATCCAGTGGCACTCCATCTCGAATCCATGTAGACCTTATTGATAGTTTTCCACATGTTGCTCATCCAGGATATAAAAGGGTCCCGGAGCAATACACATGTGTGATGAAGGCAAAATGGGGGAGGGGAGCAACACACGTGTGATGAAGGCAAATTACCTTTGAGGTTGCTCATCCAGGATATAAAAGGGGGGAAGGGAGCAATACACGTGTGATGAAGGCAAATTACCTTTGCTAGAGAGTGGTAGAATTTTGTATACTCTTCTTCTGTCACCTCCTTTGGATTTCTCAACCATATAGCCTTAACATCATTCAAAAGTTCCCACTCATAAGTAGTCTCCTTAATTTTTTTGGTTTTTGGTTTTTCCTCTGCGTCCTCATCTTCACTTTTCTCAGAATCTCCATCATCGGAAGAGCTGCTTTCAGCAGCTGATAACAGCAGGGTAAACAAAAGCAAACCACAAGATTAAATTATAGCACATCATGAAACTCAGAACTAGAATAATAAGCATTATACACCACCATTAGACAATGCATACATGTTTCATCTTCATCACTAGACTCATCTTCTTCAGCAGGAACCTCCACATCAACCTCTTTACTTGCCCACAAATAGATTGGGAAGTTGATGAATTCAGAATATTTCTTCACCAAATCCTGGACGCAGGAAAAAAACAGAGGTTCTATTTATCAACAAGCAATCCAGCTCCTCACAAAAATTGAGATTCTATCAGCACTGGATTACTAGTGCTCTACTTGATTTGTTAAAGGCAGTGATCAACTAAAAGATTCCATCAGAAGCTGGAACTTTTCTCTATGAATTGCAAAGAAATGCCAGCAAAAACATTTCCTCAAAAAAGGACATCGATATGATTCGAAAATTCCCTAGCAACAAATATATAAAATTATTAATAACAAAAATATAATGCAACCCACTGCCATCCTAAATTTTAGAACAGAAAAACACCAGTCCTTGCAATTAACTTCGGCAGCTATGCACTATCATACAAGCTTATCATCTTCATTTTCTACGTTAAATACATCACTGTCCAAATTCTCGAAAAGTTTCTCCCACGTCATAATTTCATGCCATGACTACCACAACCATTTCAACTTTACAATTCTAAAAGGTTTGCCTTCTCTTCAGACACCATAAACAAGTGCAGAAAATAGCACAAAACAGTAAAGCATAACATTATTCATCAAATATTAAAGACACTCACTTTCAATTTACTCTCCTCCAAGTACTCTCCAGCTTCTTCCCTGAGATGCAATCTAATCTCAGTTCCACGTCCCAGAGGCTCATTCCAGGTATCCTCAGAGATTGCAAATGCTCCATCGGCCTTTGATTCCCATACATACCTGAAATACACAACAATGCATAAACAACCACCTTTCAAGTTCCCATATGCAGAGCTCCAATTCAACGAGAAGTTGGAAAACTAATCCCAAAACACTTACTGTTTGTCTTCATTATGCTTGCTAATGACTTCAACATAGTCAGCAACAAGATATACAGAGTAAAACCCAACTCCAAACTGTCCAATTAAATTTAGGTCTCCACTTGTCTGCATTTTCTCCACAAATGCTGCACCAAGAACATAAACAATTCACATAAACGTTCTAAACATTTCTTTGAAAATGTACATTTTTTTCGACTTCTGTTCATCAGATACCTGAAGTTCCTGATTTAGCTATGGTACCCAAATTCTTGATCAAATCCTCCTTTGTCATGCCAATACCTCTATCGCGAATTGATAGAATTTTCTTTTCTTTATCCAACTTAATCTGCATTACCACACGTAAGCATATAAATCAAACCATAGCATTAATCACCATCTCAACAACTCCAAATCCTACAAAATTAACTAATCGCTCACCTGAATATCAAGCTTGGCATTGTCGCCTTCGCCCAAAACCTCTTTATCCGTGAGAGAAAGGAATCTAATTTTATCAAGCGCCTGAAATTCACAAGAGTTTTTTATTTAAATCCACTCCGCCGCGATAACAATAAAAAAAATGCTAAATCAGGTAAATAGTTACTAATGAATACTCACATCAGATGCATTGGAAATCAACTCTCTAAGGAAAATATCTTTGTTACTGTAGAGAGAGTTGATAATAATATCCATAAGCCGAGACACCTCAGCTTGGAACTCGAATTTCTCCGCAGTGTTGCGAAGTGTTCTCTTCGAAATAGACTCTGACTCTCTAAACCGAAAGGTGAATAAAATACATGAGCAAGAGAGTGAAAAATATGTTATTTATACAAAAAAACGGGAGGCAGAAAAGAGAGAGCAAACCTTTTGACGACATCAGAATCCGTTGATAATCCGTTTGGAACGGCACCGAGCTTCTCCTCTACTTTTGGAGGATCTACAAGCGAATCAGAATCATCCTCTGCTTTTGCGTGTAACTTCTGACCTGTGAAACCACAAATCAAAACACAAAATCGGTGACTAGCTGAGAATAGATCAATCCGGAGAGAGATCAATTCGAAAATGACGAAGAATTAAGGCACCTTGATCTGAAATGAGAGAAAGAAGGCACAGTAGTAGCAAAACGGAAGGGACTGTCCACTTCCTCATCTTGATTTTCTTTTTCTAGTAGCTTCGTTCAGTTAAGAGATCTATGCGTTGATCTGTTTATCAAGTAGTTTATATAGGAGTGTGGTTTTATGTGAGTGAGGGTTTTAATTTAGATCTAGCAGGACTTGATTTCCGTTAGCGAAATTTGTTTACATCGGGATGTGATGGTGCCAACGTGGATGATCGTACGGCTAGAGGTGTCAGAGTTGACACGTGGTTTTTTTTTATTGGTAACTGATTCGAAAGTTGACGTGGGGAGCTAAGTGAGCAGGACGACCCCACGGGACGACTCGAGAATGGAGTGTGGTTGACCGCTCTGGGTGGCTTGAAATTGTAACGGTGGATGACTGGAAGGGTAAACGTGGCAGATTGTTATTGGGCTTTACTCTTCAATTGACGTGGAGAGTGGAGGCATGAGAGTCTAGATTGTTCTGCAGTCGTGTTTGGTTGCCAGGATAACGGTAGTTCAATCGCGGATAACTTTCTGTACACCATTGGGAGAAAGGGGCTTGTTCCGCTATTTTTTATTTTAAATTA
>NW_011499986.1:31789-35693 GCF_000495115.2 Populus euphratica | reverse complement strand
AAAAAATAAAAATATATTTTAATATATTTTAAAACAATAGATACTTTAAAACATATATTTATTACACTTTTATACAGGTATGAAATCACAAGCAAGGTTTCAAATTAAAAATTCAAGCACTTACCTGTTTTACACTTTATCAATGACCAATCACGGGATTTTGTTAAAAAATATATACACGATCATCGTGCTGTGGCTTGTAACAAAGTTTAAGGCTACAAGAAGAAATTGTGATTTAATTATGTTTTTTAAAACATTTATTTTTTATTTTAAAATTAATATTTTTATTGTATTTTTTTATTAATTTGATGTATTGATGTTAAAAATAAAAATAAAAATTTTGATATATTTCACGGTAAATATCACTTTAAAATTTGATATACTTACCACAGTATTAAATATATTTAAAAACACTATGATTATAAAAATTTATCTAGTCTCATGAGTCAATTCAATAATTCATCAATTTAAAACAATTCAGGTCATGAAAAAAACTTAATTTTCTTTTTGTTAAAACATTATTAAGAAAAGGTTGGATTCATCCATGTGGACTTGCCTGACACGTCTTGTTCTTTGAGTTGAGTGTTATATCTACGGTGTAAATGTAATTTGGAATTTTAAACTTGATTATTGATGGTTGGTTGTTTTTAGAAAATGATTGAGTATAGTAATAATTATTTTCTGTTTAAAAATATATTAAAATAATATGTTTTTTATTTTAAAAGATATTTATAATATCAGCATATTTAAGCAATTTTTAAAAAATTTAAAAAAATACAGAAAAAAATAAAATATTATTTTTTTAAAAACATATTTTTAAAATACAGAAACAATTATGCACTTATTATCTTCTGGACGAAAACGCTTCAACTTCTCAGTTTCTTAACAAACATGGGAAGCTGGACCTCTTCAGCAAAACATGGAAGCATCATTAGAAGCCAGCAGTGGTCATCACGTGAATAACATGTTATTCACGCTTAACTAAGAATTCTCTTTCCCTTCTGAACTTGAGTGGGACGGCGTAATCATTGCTATTTTCCAGTACCCTCTAATTTTAATTTTAAACTACGTCATTGTCTTCCGCTACCATGCGAGGCGATATAAAAAAAAATTGTTAGATATTATTAATATTTTTTTATAAATAATATTATATCAAAATTAATCTAGCATGATTATCTAGTTTAATTTAAAATAAATTATTAAGATAAAAAAAATTTATAAATATTAAAATAACAATACATGCTATAAATTTAAATTAACTCAGATTAATGTATTAGTTCATATATCGAGTATTAAGACTATCATTATTTTATAAAAAATAAATTAAAATAATAATCTAGTATGATTATCTAGTTTAATTTAAAATAAATTACTAGAATAAGATTTTTTATAAATATTAAAATAATAATATATATTATAAATTTAAATTAATTCAGATTAATATAATAGTTCATATATCGAGTATTAAGATCATCATTATTCTATAAAAATAAATTATAAATCTTATTTTTTCAATAAATTTGGTGTTAAATGATGAATTTTAAAAATAAATTCATTAAAAAAATAATTCAAATTGAACCGATTAATATGTCAAACTAATAACCTAAATTATTAAGAAAAACTTTATATAAAATAAATTATAACAAATCATAAAGTTTATTTTTTAACAAATTTAATATTAAATAATAAAATAAAAAAAACGATTAACATGTCAAACTGATAATTTAAATCATTAAAAAAAATCTTTATATAAAGTAAATTGTAAGATCATGATGTTTAATTTTTAATAAATTTAATATTAAATAAAAAAATAAGAATAGAATTTAAATTAATTAAGTTAATTTATCAAATCAATAACCAAGATTATGATGCAGTATAACCTAATTAAAAGTTAATTAAAGTCTAGAATAAGATTTTTTATAAATATTAAAATAATAATATACTATGAAAGAATAAATTTATTATTAGATGACAGTATTTTCTTTAAAAAAAAATAAAAAAACCAATCCAGTCATCAGTGTTCCGTGACCAGGGTGACAGTAAATTCCCCTCTTCTTTTTCCGGCCAAGTTTGATCGCAACTTAAATTAATCAAGTTAATTCATCAAATTAACAATCAAGATTATAAAATAGTATAACCTAATTAAAAGTTAATTAAAGAAAACCAATGAAAGAATAAATTTATTGTTAAATGACAGTATTTTCTTTAAAAAAAATAAAAAAACCAATCCAGTAATCAGTGTCCAATGACCAGGGTGACAGTAAATTCCCGTCTTCTTTTTCCGGCCAAGTTTGATCGCATTTATTTATTCTAGTATTATGAGAATCGACATTAACATTTTAATAATACAAAATACTAAAATCTAAATAAACTATTCATTCTCTCTTCATCGTGTAAACATCTGTCTCATCTAATCCACTTGTTATTATTGTTATTGTTAATTTACAACTACATGGATTGCATTATGAGAATCGACATTAGCATTTTAATAATACAAAATAATAAAATCTAAATAAACTATTCATTCTCTTTTCATCGTATAAGCATCTATCTCATCTAATCCACTTGTTATTATCGTTATTGTTAATTTACAACTACATGGATTATATTATTAATTTTACCCATCCAAATGAAACCATGACACATCAAGTCCTGAGAGCTAACAACGCCGGACATTGCAAAAGTTGGGTATCATACGACGAGCTTGCGACCAAAATCTCGACGACCCGAAAGTTCAACACTGCGCAGCCCAGGCTACTCACAGTCTTGAGTTATTAGGCCCAGGCCTTTTTCAAATAAAAACGAATAATTAAGTAAATACCTCGTCGTCAATTGAAAACGGAAAACAAGTTTAAAAGTCCCGAAAAATGAAAGCAAGGGATTTGATTTCTTTCAGGACAGAAAAATTCTTAATCTTATCGATTTTTTTAAATTCAATAGCCAGAGCTAAGTGAAAAAAATAATAATAATAGCAGTCACAGTATATTTGGTTAGGTATAATAGATCATGTAATAATTCATTGCATGTTTTTTTATATATATAATTTTGAAAATTATAATACAATGAATAACTCATCACACTAATACTACTCTATATTTTTTTAAAAAAAAATATGTAAACAGTCATTGCGTGATTAGTTGTAATACATAAAAAATAAAAAATAGCAGTTACAGTATATTTGGTTAGGTATAATAGATTATGTAATAATTCACTGCATGTTTTTTTTATTATATAATTTTGAAAATTATAATGGGGTGAATAACTCATTACACTAATACTACTCTATGTTGAAAAAAATATTATGTGAACAGTCATTGCGTGATTAGTTGTAATACCTAATTGCTAAAAGTTTTAACAAAATGATTAAATTATAATTTTTTTAAAAAATACAAACACAGACCAATTTGTAAGTGGAAATAAAATAAAGGGACTGAAATAATATTAAATATTTAAAAAAAGATAAATACTGAGAAGAAACTCTATAAAAACTTTCTTCATGCTACTAAAGATGCTTGTAATTAAATACAGCAATACAATGTAATAATTAATTCTATTCCCTTTATTTTTCACTGTATCGCACGTACCTTTGGTAATGTTTTGCCTTTTTCTTGTATATGTTAAAACCATGTCACTTTTTTTTTTTTTAATTTGATGATTGAAATTTCAAGTGACAAGTCCATTTTTCTTAATAAGACTGGACCTGAGAGGTCGTGTCTTCCTTTCTAATTCGTAGTTATAGTATTCAGATGTTTGTTTGTGTAGGTACTTACGTGTTTGAAGTAAATAATTGTTTGATAAAATTAAAAATATAATTTATTATTCATGGGGTTTAGTGTATTTTGCATTGAAAATGCTGGTAACATCAAATACCTTTTCTCCTGTAATGAATTAAATTTTATTTTTT
>NW_011499986.1:28925-31355 GCF_000495115.2 Populus euphratica | reverse complement strand
TATATATATATATATATATATATATATTATAAATTAATGTTAAAAAAAATATTTTTTAATTATTTTAAAAAATACATTAAAATATAATTATTATCACATTACCGAAAATTAACTTTAATTGTCTCATCCAACCATCTAAATTTTCACCAACTCGTTGTTCTTACATTTAAAAAATAATTTTGAAAATAATTATTTTTATATATTTAAAAGTTATTTAAATATTATGATGTCAGAATAATTTTTTAAAAATATTTTAATACGTGTTAGAAAAACATCTTAAAAAACATGTGGTGCCCCTTCCCGAACTCTCACGTAAAATACCGTGGAATTCCATCCCAAGAACCAAGTCTTGGTCCAGCACTTCGACTTCCAAATTTCCAAAGTCTTCGACGTGGAGTGCATGCCGGGGCCAGGACCTGTCATCTCATTCTTGTCTCTTAAATGCACGGTTGTCATATTTGATTTTGGCATATGCCTGGAAAAGGGTGTGGCTAATTCCCTTAATCTGGCGGATGAATGATATATTATATTAAAAAGAATTTAGATTCTAAACATGTTTAACTTCTAACCTTAATTTTAATATAATTTTTAATTATTCTAAAATACAAATAATAATTTAAAAGTTTTAATAGATAAGTATAATTCAAATAAATAAGATACAGATTAAATTTAAAACCTCGAATATCTAAGCAACTATAATCATCATCTATAAATAGAAAAACACGAGTTTCTTCATTTTCCAGTGGTAGGATTTGGTTTAATAAATACATCAAATTATGCTTATAATTGATCTGAGCAAGTCTGGTCATATCTTCGTATCATTGGATAAAAATCTCACATAACTACTATACTCGGACTGGGATCTGGATCTCAAGTTTCTTGAATCAAGCTACAAGGACGGTTGAATTTTTACAGCTATGCTTGAATAAATAACGGAAATGAATTTGGAGTGTTTATGGATATTATTTTTAAGATGTTTTTCGTTTTAAAATATACTAAAATAATATATTATTATTATTTAAAATTTATTTTTAATATTAGTATATTAAAATAATATAAAACATTTAAAAAAGTGAAATCCAATACTAAACGGACACTTCAAATTCTATATTTTTAGAATAGATGCTTCCATGTATTCTAAAGTCCAGACCCACCATGAAACACGCAAATGACTTTTTTCCACGCAAAATGTGCAGCCTCCAATCATTCATTTTGTGGTGGGATGGGATGGACCTTGCACGTCTTCACTAAATTATATATATATATATATATATATATATATATATAAAATAATAAATTTAAATTATTAATTTTAAATATTTTTTATATAATATTAAATTTTTAATAATCAAACAGTTATAATTTTAAATTCATTATTTTTATTTATTAGATAAAAATTAAACACAAAATAATATAATTTTATGTGAGTTTTAAGTTCTAAATTTTTTTAATTAATGGAATGTATTAAAAAATAATATAAATTATATATTGTAATTTTATTTAATAATTTAAATTATTAAATTTAAATAATTACTTGCTTAAGTTACGAATATCAATTAAAGTCGTGCATCTATATTTTCATGCATCGGAATACCAGCGGCACGCAGGATGCGGCATTCCTCTCCACAGACCAAAAAATCAAGCACTGTTTCATTACTTTGCAAGTCAGTGAAACGAAACCTCTTCAATTGAAATCAACCCTGTCTCCTATTAGAGGCATTCAAGCCTAAAACATCCGGTTAAGATGTCATAGCCAGTTACACAATAACACGTGGCATTCGTCCAACTATACTACACGAATGCTTTTACTGTATCATCAAGCACTGTTCATCATCTTACATCGTAAATCGTGTTCATCGTCTTACATGTTACTATCAACTTGAGTAGTGATTTTTTAAAAAAAATCTTAATTTGATTTTAAATTTTTATTTTATACTTATTTTTAGCTCAAATTATTACTCAATTATATTTTTTTAAAAAAAAAAAAGTTGAATGATAAGATATATTTTAATTTACATTTGTATTTTAATTTTTTTTATAATTTTATTTTTATTTATTATTAATCTTTTTTATTCAGCTATCTTAATCTTATAATACGCACATAATATATACAATATAATCTAAATATATTTCATATTCAAATCATGAATTTTAAGGTCTGGTTCTATTTTTTTAATTTATTTTTGTTGTTGTTGTCATTTTTATTTTTCTTTTACTATCAAATTAATAAAAATTTAATATAGTTATCAAATTTATCTCACTTCTTCAAAGCATCGTCATTTCTGGAATTATTATTTTTCAAGTTTAAAAAAATAATCGGGGTCCAGTTGAATTTAACCAGAAGTAAACATGGAATGTTTATGGTAGGTGTGGTTCCAACTACTCTTGCATGTGGGATGTCTTTTTGGCCAAACAAACAGAACTGGAAGT
>NW_011499986.1:0-27134 GCF_000495115.2 Populus euphratica | reverse complement strand
ATTATATTATTCTATATTTAAACATTAAAAAATTAAAATATTTTGCAAAAGCCCGGCCCTTCCCGCCTCCCCCTAGTTCCGCTCCTGTTAACCAAGGTATTAGACGATCTTTCTTGGGTCCACCTCCATCTCCATTCAAGAGGAGAGTCTATTGTTAGTGGAGCCAGTCGTATTATTATTTTTCTTGTACGGGTAGACAACGAAATTTAAAGGCTGGTGGTTTGGGAGGTTGCTGGGTCATTGTACGTTCACTGATTTCTTTCCTTCTGTTTTCTGAGTGATGACTTTGGATTGCCTTAGCCAATTATCAGCATTAAGCCCGCCATCCATAATTTTTAGTGGATTAGAGGTTAAATATGCATTGGAATTAAAAGATTGAAAAATCAATTACCATGTCATAAATTAATTCTAAATATATCTTTTACTTTGTCATCCGTAACCTGAATTCAAAAAATTAATAAAATCTTGGATATATATATAACAAATCAATCCACGCAGCACCTAATAATAACTACTGTCGCCGGCTTATGACATGTTTATACATTGTTATAAGTTTATAAAAAAAATATAAAAAATTTATAAAGAAAAAGACTGTTGTAATATATAATATTTTCAAGAAAAAAATTATAAAAATAATTTTATTAAAAAACATAAAAATTAAAAAAAAAATATTAAAAAACACTATAACAATCTAAAGTGTTTTGTGATGAAATATACAACCATAATTTTCAAGTAGTTTAATATTAAAAAAAAAAAATTAACGGATAATTTTAAAAAAATCATAAAAAAATCACGTGAGAAATGACTATAGTAATCCACAGTGTTTTTTTTTTAAAGTACAAAAATAAATTCTTAATCAGTTTAATATGAAAAAACATAAACAACAAAAACAATTTTAAAAACAAAAATCATATAAAAAGAAAATATAATAAAAAAAATCAATGTAAGGAAACACTATGGTAATTCACAATGTTTTGTAAGGAAAAACTACAGTTGAAATTCTCAATCAACTCAATATTAAAAAAATAAAATTGATAAAGATATTTTAAAAAAAAAATATAAAAACTACATGGCGAAACACTATAACAATTCACAATGTTTTAAATGAACAAACCACAAAACTAAATTAGTAACCATCTC
Source organism: Populus euphratica (assembly GCF_000495115.2). Classification (NCBI taxonomy): domain Eukaryota; kingdom Viridiplantae; phylum Streptophyta; class Magnoliopsida; order Malpighiales; family Salicaceae; genus Populus; species Populus euphratica. The sequence goes on along the minus strand of NW_011499986.1, from coordinate 25,994 downwards.
AATATTAAAAAAATAAATCTGATAAAGATAATTTAAAAAAAAAATACAGAAAAACATTGTAATAAAATAAAAACATGTGAGGAAATAGTGCAACAATCAACAATATTTTAAAGAAAAAAACTATAAAGTTAAATTCTCAACAAGTTCAGTAGTAAAAAAATAAAATCAACAAAAATAATTTTTAAAAATATAAAAAAAACATAATGTTGGAAAAAAAATAAAAAACATGTGGGAATGGAAAAAAAATAAAAAAAGAAAAAACATTTGGGGAGTTGATTGAAAAAAAAACATGCAAGAAATGCTACAATACGTTTTTTATATGTCTTAGAGTATTAGTTAATAGTTAAATGACCCAGTTTAAGAGTTAGATTGTGAATTGGACAATTCAGCTTGCAAGTTGATATAGATTTATTTATTTTTTAATGAAACGATGTTATATTAAATAATTTTTCAAGAAAACTGAAATGACATTGGTTGATGTAATTTTTTTAAAATAAATTAATTAAATTTTAATTAGATTATCTAGATTGAGAATTATTTTACCAAGCCATTCAAGTTAAATCATATCAATTTTTCAATTGAAATAAATGACCTAGCTAGGGCTTTAAGCCAATGAGTCAACCAACTAAATTAGGTTTGATAAACATGCCTAGTTAACTTATTTTTTTTTTTATTAAAATTTCGACTAAATAATTATCTAAACAAATTATTTTTTTATATATATCGTATAAATTTTTTTTCAATCAAATTTTTTACTGAATAATTATTCAAACAAGTTATTTTTTATAAGATATCAAGTCACTATAGTGCAGTTGCACCACAATTTTCTATTTTTTTACTTTTTAAAAATCAAATTAATATTTTTTTATTATTTTAATGTGTTAATATAAAAAATATAAAATTATTTATTTTAATATATTTTTAAAAATACTTTAAAAACCATAAAAAATAAACACGACCATGACAAATTATTCACACGACCGGTGCATTAAAAAAATTCCCTGCATTCTCTTCTTAAATAACAATCTAACTCCTTGGAACTGGCCATCGCTCGTATTCACTCGGTTCATTACCAATTAGACAGAACGTCACTGTCATGGCAGTCCCCACACCCACCAAGACGCCGTTATCAAAAGAATAATAATAAATATTTAATTTATTAAAAATACCAAAATATCTTGCGCCGCGTTAAAGTTTTCTCCATCTCAAAGCAAAGAAATGGACGTGGTACGATCTCTTTGGCTACTTTTAGAGGATGCACGTCAAGAAACTGATACCTTCCACTTTACCTTCCAACAGCCACAAGATAAGCTCAACTCCTTGCCTCTTCCCCCCTCCCCTCCTTTATAGATTCACAAGAAAAGCAACTGTACTGTACTCTGTCATGGCGCTATGCGATGCGGTGATAGGGAATTTAACGACGATCTACGTGGCGGTGATAGCTGGAATTAAGGTTTATGGGCTGGTCTGTGGAAGGAGCTTCAGTGGTGGATTCGTGCTGATTCTGTCTACTATCGTAGTGGGTTTGATATTGACTGGGACGCTGGCGTGGGATATTTCTCGTAAGGCCACGTATCCGATTTCACGGGATCATGTCAATGTTCATGAGATGTGCAAAGGTGGTATTTGCTGGCACGGCGTGGCTGTCCGGTCCCCGGCTTCTCAGGTCCGGTTTAGACTTCCTCAGCGTTAGCAATTACTATCAAGCAATACGGGTTTTCTGTAAAAAAAAGACAGATTTTGAGAGACAGCGCCATAACAAAAGTACGAAAAGAAGAACGAGAATAAAGAAAAGGGATTAAAAATGCCAGGTAGAGAGTCTCTTTCTTGGTTTTTGGTGGTTCTTGCTGTCGAGTATGAGCCTTTTTCCTTGAAAGAGTGACTCAGGAGGTGTTTGTTTGTTTGCCAGAGAGGGAGGAGATACAATAATGTGCATATAGATAAGTTAAAAGAGTGACGAGTGTTTTATTTTTGAGTATAAATAAAAATGTCTCATAAGACATGCATTTTGTTTTCTTGTAACTGTTTCAAGCTTTGCCACGTCAACTTATTTTTGAGCCGTTGCATTTGCTGAAGAGCCAGGCTTGGCGGTCGATACTTGATACTGGTGGCAGCAAAACAAGGGAACTGTTCAGCTGAAAAGAAAACGTTCGGAGTGAATTTCCAGGGCCGGTGGCTTGGTTGGGTTTCTTTGCATCTCAATTTTGGCGAAGTTTTGCTTTCTCTCCATTGGCTATGGCAGCTGGTGTTTGTCACATGCTTTTTTTTTTTTTTTTTAAAGTATAATGATTTTTTAGTTTTTTTCTTCACATTTGCCAATTTTAAATTAAAAAAAACACTAAAAAACATTAATTTAATGATTTTTAATTAAAAAACACTTTAAAAAATAAAATTAACTACCAAAACTATCACCACCCTAATAGACTATCATCATTATACATTTATTGTGGTTTTAAATTTTTTCTCATTGAATCATATCTTAGTTTTAATGGCATTTATTAACATATCTATTCTGCTTTCAATACCATGCAACGTCTTTCATTAGCCCTATTAATTGGTAGCCCAAAAAACGTTTTCCATTAACTTCCGGTTTATCCACTTCTTTTATCACGGGTAGTATATACGTCGACCTGGTTTGCCGTTTAGCCGGATACATGTAAAATAATGTTTTTTAAGATTTTAAAAAAATCAAATCAAATTTCATTCATATTCTAACCAGATTGAGCGGGTTATAGATTAAATTATCGGGTTGATTAGGTCAACTCCAACCTAATTTAATACGAAATCTAACTCACATTAGTAGTTTTCACGTCGGGGCAAATTGACTTGCTAGATTAAACCATATTTAATAATACTTTTTATTGACTACTAGCAAACTAAAAAAGAAACAATTATTTTCCTTATTCTAAAAAAGAAACTAATTTTTCCAAAAAAAAAAGGTGACGATCTGGGTTTGAACTTCAAATCCTGCTGTTATCATCTAAAGAATTTGAAGAGGACATGATTGAAGATCAATAAGCACAGCACGAATTTGAATCAAATGCGGACCCTTGATAGTAAAAATAACCAGTCCGAATTATGGGCCCACTGGATAAGCCCAGTAAACCGGGCCCTATAGCCCAAGAAAAATCCTAAGGACCCCTTGATAGTCGATAGTAAAAATAACAATGTTTAACCCATTTCAAAAAGTCCAGTATCTTTTAATTGGGCCTCAATTGACTATACAAGGAGGAGAAACGACACCGTCTAAAGAAGGCTGGAAAATGCCTCTTCCTTCCAAAACCCTTAACAAACAGCACAAAACCCTTTTCTGTAAAAGCAACCACCACAAACTTCCCTGCCTCTTCTCAGTCAAATCAATGGCTCCAAGCTTCGTATTTGAGCCTCCTAGCGACGAAGAAGTTGAATTATCAGAAGCAGAAGAACTAGAAGACGAGGAAGAAGAAGCGGAAGGAGAAGGAGAAGAAGAGAAACCATCAAAACGGCGGCAGAAGCAGTCGCCTTGGGACTTTGCTTCCTATTCCGAATCTGTCGCCGAAGAACACGCTCGTCGAAGCACAACTTCCATCGATGACAAAATCTCAAGAGCTCGCCAACAACACTCCACTCCTTCAACTGAACACGCTGACGATGCTAGTTCCTCGGATTCCGAACCTGACAAACAAGTAAGTAACCAAGCAACTAACTAACTTCTTGCATTTATTAAGGAATTTATAGGTTTCATGTAATTTATTTTATTTAATTTTTCCAGGAAGAGTATAAGGGGGAAGATGATGACGGTGATGAGGATACTAATGTAGAGGAAAGGAAGTCATTTTTTGCGCCGTCAGAAGGAACTTCTTTCCATGCCAATTCGTTTATGGAGCTTAATCTATCTCGGCCACTGCTTCGAGCTTGTGAGGCTTTAGGTTATACTAAGCCTACTCCAATTCAGGTTTCCAATTTCACCTCAATTTTTACTGTCATACATTTACTTGCATTGGAGTGTAGGTTATTGAATTTTAGGGATTGTTTGTAGGCGGCTTGTATACCGTTGGCCCTCACTGGGCGTGATATTTGCGGGAGTGCTATTACGGGTTCAGGGAAGGTATGAGCTTTTGTTAATAACTTGAAAAATTGGTGCATTTTGTGTTTAGTGAAAAAATGAGTTGATCGAATAGAAATGCGAGGACTAATTCTGGATGGTTTTATTTTACAGACAGCAGCTTTTGCCTTACCAACCTTGGAGAGATTACTGTTTCGTCCAAAACGTATTCTAGCAATAAGAGTCCTTATTCTAACTCCTACCAGAGAATTGGCGGTTCAGTGAGTGCTTGTGCGCTAATCTTTTTAATTAAAGGCGTGTGTATCATATTTGTAAATATTTGATCAAATTTGATTCTGTACTTGGTGCATGTGTTGCAGGGTTCACAGTATGATTGAGAAAATTGCACAATTTACGGATATAAGATGTTGCTTGGTTGTTGGAGGGCTTTCTACGAAGGTATTTGTCTTCTCAATTCACTCAACTGTGTGAAAACATGCACATTTGGTTTGTGATGGAATAACACCAGTGTTTTGTAATTTGTTGCTTTTGATAACACCTATTATTTGATTGGACACGGTTGGAAGTGCACAATTAATTTGATATCATATACTTGCAAAATGGGAATTCCTTGTTCTTCTTTCATCAACAAGTCAGAAGTGATGTAAGTGTTGTTTAGGTGCAAGAAGCTGCCTTGAGATCAATGCCAGATATTGTTGTAGCTACTCCAGGGCGCATGATAGATCATTTACGCAATTCTATGTCAGTTGATTTGGATGATCTAGCAGTTTTAATCCTTGATGAAGCAGACCGACTTCTGGAGCTTGGATTTAATGCTGAAATTCATGAGCTGGTACCTTTGACCTCTTCTTGTTTTATTACATAAGATCTGTGATGGCTTTTCTGTCATTGTTAATAGTTTTGTCAGTAAGCTTAATTGTCAAGAGTCACAGTTGATCTCGTAAAACATTGCTCCAGGAATTAACAGCATCCATATCTCCTACAGTTAACAAAATTGTGCTAACTGAAATTTACGAATACATCAAAATTGTGCTAACTGAAATTTAGGAATACATCACTTTAGGTCTCACTGAGTTGGGCACACATAGAACAAAAAAGCCATTAGTTGCTTCTGCATTTCAGTAATCAATTTTGTTGTTGTAAGTTGTATGTAGTTTCAACTGAAGGTCTTGTTGCTGCTTTTAGTCTTTTATAATCAGTTCCTGGTTTATTGGCAGGTTCGACTTTGTCCCAAAAGGAGGCAGACCATGCTATTTTCAGCTACTATGACTGAAGAAGTTGATGAGCTTATAAAGCTTTCTCTAACCAAACCACTGCGTCTCTCTGCTGATCCATCTGCAAAACGACCAGCAGCATTGACTGAGGAGTGAGTCATTCTGACCCTGCATTTTTTATTTCCTTTTTCTTTCATATTGACTACAATGTGTTAGCCATCTGTATCTCAGATGCGTATTGGCAAGGGTGTATTTTTTACTGAAGTTATCATGGGAAAATGGCCTTCAACTTATTTTTGGATATACCCTCTGTTAATTTGATTTAACTAACCAAGAAGTATGGTTCTCTTCCACAGGGTGCTTAGACTACGCAGGATGCGTGAGGTCAACCAGGAGGCAGTCCTCCTTGCATTGTGCTCAAAAACTTTTACATCCAAAGCGATCATCTTCAGGTTGCTATTACATTATATTGTCATTTTCTTCATGAAACTCTGTTTTCTGAATTTTTTTTAAATAGCTTATCTAAATGCCAATAATTATCATGTAATGAATCTAGACGTGTGGTATTGCTGACGCGCATATGGAAATGTTGAAGTAACAGCAATTTGGATTTGTTTTATTGTTGTAATCACCAACAGATTTTAAAAATTCCACAATAGAGCAAATGAAAATAATAAAATAATCAAACAACTGTTTCTAACTGGGTCTATGACATGGGGACCATGGCAAAAGTTGATACTGTTTGACTGGCAACTTTAGCTTTCCACAGATCAAGCATGTCTTCCCTGTATTTAGACTTATCAGTTACATGAATTTAATGATCAATTTCAATTTCCTTTGGCAGTGGAACCAAGCAAGCTGCACATAGGTTGAAGATTTTGTTTGGATTATCGGGTTTTAAAGCTGCTGAGCTTCATGGAAATCTTACACAGGCCCAGCGTCTTGATGTGAGTTGCTTAATTTGAGAAGTTGTGTTTTGCTTGTTTTGGGTCTTTGCAGTTGCCTGAATATTGTTCCCTGTTGTGCTACCAAAGTGTTAGAACTCTGGGGATAGCATAGTGCTTAGCTTGGTAATTTTAGATCTTCAGTTGCCTCCCGGACTTATTCATGATTACATTCTGTAGGCTTTGGAACTTTTCAGGAAGCAAGAAGTCGACTTTTTGATTGCAACGGATGTAGCTGCTCGAGTGAGTGGAAACATGAGACTTAAAACATTCCTTTTCATATTGCTTTATTATATCAATATCACCTTCTTAGCCCTTTTCTAGTTTTATTTTGTTGATTTAAGGGGTTTTTTTTTTTTTTTTTTGTACTGGGGTGTTCAAGAATTGGAAAGTATTGAATAATTTACAAATATTTCTTTCGCTGGAACTTGGGAGAATTCAGCCTCTATGTCAGCATCTGGCTCTTTTGCTCACCTCTTTGTTTTCCTTGTTCTTTTTATTTGCTATAGATTTGGAGGTTGGATGATATAATGTGTACCTTTTTACCCTTTTCTTGCCTTTTTTAGGGACTTGATATTATTGGTGTTCAGACAGTTATCAACTATGCATGTCCCCGTGACCTTACTAGGTAAATACTGAACTCTTTTCTGATGTTGCTTGATTATGACAGGCCTGTTCTTTTTCTGAATATTTGTTCGTCATCCTACATTTGAATGCTGTTTTTGGGTTGTTGAATGAGCACAGTGCATTGTGGTATCACCTCTATCTTTGTTTCTCTGTGCAGTTACATTCACAGAGTGGGTCGTACTGCGAGAGCTGGTAGAGAAGGATATGCAGTTACATTTGTGACAGATAATGATCGGTCCCTTTTGAAAGCCATTGTGAGCCATGTTCTTCCTTTCATCTTCTAAGACTGGTTTAACTTTTCTGGCTAATTTTACCCCAGGAGATAAACAGTCTACATCCGCCACTTCTCCTGGATATTGTTAATCTTGAACCATTAATTTGGCATAGTAATTCTTTCTTGGCTAATTCCATTCACTCAAGCAATACTGATATTACGTCTCTTAGTGTATGAAAGGTGTTTGGTATTGGTTTTGTAGGAGAAACCATGTAGATTTTTGGCACCAAATACCTAAGAAGAGAATGCTTTCAAAGCCATGGAGATGTCAAATTGCACTTTCATACACTGGCTTTCTAGGATTTCCTGGGTCCTAAAATTTAAATTAACCTTTTAGCTGTCACAATAGTTTGGGTGAGAGACTGTTGCATCTGAGAAAATTGAATATATTCCCAGAACATTAGTCAAGGCTTTGGTAGGAAGGAATGTATTAAAGCGTGTTTATGGCTTCTGGACTAAATATGATTGGTTAAATTTACATAAAAATACACACACATGGATGAAACATGTGCGTTCATAGCCATGGAGATGTCAAATTGCACTTTAATACACTGGCTTTCCAGGATTTCCTGGGTCCTAAAATTTAAATTTACCTTTTAGCTGTCACAATAGTTTGGGTGAGAAATTGTGTTGCGTCTTAGAAAATTGAATATATTCCCAGAACAATAGTCAAGGCTTCAGTAGGAAGGAATGTATTAAATTGACATAAAAATATGAAGACATGGATGAAACATCCTGTTTTTAGTTATATAGGCTCTTAATGTTCAATTATGTTATATTTTGAAAGCAGATCCCTTAGTATTAGTTAAATATTTTATCATATAAATTATATATGGATTCTCTCATTATAAGGCCGTATCCTATATGATCTCATTTAAGTAGGTTTTTGAAAGGAGAATTTGGAGATAGTCCAACTCTTCATTAGTTCCGCTTGAAGTTGCTAATATAAAAAGTAGAAGTTTCACCAATGTGGTTGTGGAATATGACTCACCCTGAGGCCATGTTGTTTGTGTTGCTCATTTAACAGGCAAAGAGAGCTGGTTCAAAGTTGAGGAGCCGTATTGTTGCAGAGCAATCAATTATTAAGTGGTCTCAGATAATTGAGAAAATGGAAAATCAAGTGGCTGATGTTCTTCAACAAGAGAGGTCTTGATGGGATTATGTTCTCGTGGTTATTTTAAATAAAAAAAAATTCTTATTTTACGCTGAAGTTTTTGATGTTCACTAATTGCAGGGAAGAGAGAGCAATAAGAAAAGCTGAAATGGAAGCAACCAAGGTATTTAACCCTTCTCCAATTAGACTTCTTGCCTGTTGATCTTGTCAGAGATATAGTGTACTTCATAGTCCATAGTTATAAGTTGAGTACTAGTCTTCTATTTTTTATTTTGTATTTCTTTTTTTTAGCCATCACATTGCGTTGAAAGTCTTTACTATTGGTGTAAAAGTATTTTGTGACTTTGGAAACTGTTAACCTGAGAAAGCACTAGATTAAGTTCATACACTTCTATGATTCTTGCAGGCGGAAAATATGATCGCACACAAGGATGAAATCTTTTCACGTCCCAAAAGGACTTGGTTTGTAACAGAGAGAGAGAAAATGCTCGCAGCAAAAGCAGCAAAGGTGTTTTATGTACTATCATGGTTGTTTATGTTATATGCCTTGTATGTTCAAAACAAATCTGTCCCAGATGTTCATAAGCTGGAATTTGAATTTATTTTTCTGGCCATTGAGATCTGCCAGTACCATAACCACTCAGAAGAAGACACAAATGATTTCTGGAAGGTGTTGATAAATAATGCTAGGTTTTATCTGCTGTCATATGGCAAGGCTGGATAATGCATTTAGTATATTTTCTTAATCTCCTTTTATACTTTTATCCTCTATGGGGAGGGAAATCATGTGAAGATGGTCTTTTATGTTAGAGGAGGTATGCCTCCTAAGCAATAATGCTATTCTTATCTATAGATAGAATACACACGACCATAGCTATTTCCTTCTGTGTTAAATGATTTACCTCTTTCAGTTTCACTCTCAGCACTTCATATGAAGCAATCTTAGTATGAGGTTAGTTTCTCCTATTAATCAAATGGTGTCTTTAATTGCATGCAGCAGTCATCAGTTGAAAAAGAAAAAGGTTCTGGAAATGAGGTGATGAGTGCCCAACAAGCCGAAGACCTTAAAATGAAGGAAAAGAGGAAGCGAGAGCGTGAGGTGATTTTTGTTCTTGTCTTGTTTTTTTTGTTTTTGCAATTTAATGCTATTATTTTCTGATTCAAAAAAATTATTCTCACAAACGTAAGTAATTTCTGCTGAACAGAAAAATTTACCCCGTAAAAAGCGTCGAAAATTACAAGCAGCCAGAGAGATGCTAGAGGATGAAGATTTGACAGAGAAACCAGAAGTATGTGTCCCCTCATTTTCTGTGAGCAAATATCATGCATGTATATAATCTTGTTCTGTTGTCTATGGCACTAGATATTTTGAATGGCTAATATCAAACCATAAGGCAGATATGTGCAAAGATGTTTCTGTAGTAGGATTTGAGGTGGCAATTTGTATGTCAATTTGTCAGTGCTTTTCAGGTTTTCATAAGATCATTAAACCAGGCCAACGTATTTCAATGCTAACAATTTAATACTTGCAAAAGTTTCTTTTATGCTCCTTGCAAAGTGAAATGTGTTGCTTGTATCATACTGCAGGGCAGTGGAAAAAATAAGAAAGAAAAGACTGGACTATCACTAGTCGATCTGGGTTACCGGCGGGCAAAAGCAGCCAAGGCTGTGAAGAAGGCAATGGATGCGGGCAAGATTGTGCAGAAGAAGGCTAGTAAGAAATCAAAGCAGCCTCCTGAAAGAACTCAATCAAGGACAGAAGAAATGCAGGAGTTATTCCAGAGCGATATGAGTGAGAAAAAGCAGAAGAGAAGAAGTAGCGGAACAGGAAACAGGAAGTCCAAGAATTCATTCAAAAGCAAATCAAGGTATGAATCAGCTTAATATTTCTTCTTTTCTTGGCTTTTATGTTTCTAGAACTCCTACATACTGTCTTATAGCATAGAACCAAAGCTACAGGAGACATATCTCAATCAACGCAGGCTAGATAAATAGATTGTCTTGGTTAAGCCGCAGCATAATATCTCTTGCAGTTAACTGTAGGGCGACTCACAAATAGTTTACCACATATCTAATATTTGCACAAGCGTTATGTATGTGATGTCATGGAGCCCTATGTTGTGTGAATGAAAGTACTCTTGGAGCTTACACCATCCTAAGATTCCCAACCATAAAATACGCAATGCTACCTGCGTTGTCATATAATGCATTATTACTGCAGCTGTAATCTCAGTGATAGATTTCTGATTTGCCACTTCCCGATGCTAGCAAAGATACTTGCATTGATGAGATTCTCAAAAAGTGAACTTTAGATGTTATGGATTGCTTTAGAGAGGACATTCCAGAATAATATTCTCAGACTTTTTACCTACAAGTATTAAAATAATATTCATTTTTGATCATTCCAAGTACTGGAACTCGATACTCATCGATACCCAATTTCTTTTTTCAGGTATAAGCGCAGGTAGCACTATCAGGTCGGCCATCAAATTATGTGGTCATTTACCTCTATATTATGAAGGTTCTATCCTTTAGCTGCCGATTTTAGAGGAAAAGAGGCAGGCAGTAACCGATGATGGTGCGCATGTGAAAGCATCCTTGCAAAGGACGTGTTCATTATCTCCCCCGATGTTTTAAATTTCCATCCCGTTTTTTTTCCTGTATAATTACTAGGGGGTTTCGAGACCTGATAACAAATGTTTTCCGGGGTCGGTATTTGGCCCACAAAGTTTTGATCTATTATGCTGCCTTGTGGTATCGATTGGTCTCTGGGCCTAACTGCTCCTCCTGATTTGAGTTTGGTTTCCTGATCATCATCTTTGATACAATGGAACTCAACTAACCTTATGATACAGGAAATGCTTGCTAAAAAAAAATACCAGCGAGCAGCCAGTTAATAAGGTTTATTGTCAGTATTACCTGCTCTTCTATTTGAATTTTTAATGGGTTTTCGTGGGATCAGGAATTACAAGGTCTCTAGGCCACGGGTCCACAACTAGTTCTGATATAGGCGAAACTTGCTTCTCAATACGTTAATTTGTTTTTAGAAAAAAATTTACTTTTTTGATTAAAACATTGTTTTGATTTATTTTTTTTCACAAAAAAAAAAAAAAAATAAATTTTTAGTTCATCTTTCTAAACTGTGACTTATACCGACCCCTGAGAACTAAACTTGCTGCGTGCCTTGAGTCTTAACTATTTGTGGCCTCGAGGGCTTTCTTTTTTTGAGCTCATAATATTGCGTTGCTTGGCTTTGATTAATCAACGGAAGCTGCTAGTTTGTTTCTTCCAAGAACGCTGCAAGTTGACACCTCCACAATCCGTTCGGGGCTTTCACAGATCTTCATAAAGAGATTTATGTAATTCACTAATCTGGGCCTCAGCTGCACGCACCATTCTGCAATAGAAAATCAGCAAAGAATTCACGTACCCTTCGATTCTGTTCGTCAAAACAGGGAATAGTAAACTACTGAAATTAAATATACGCCCTTCTATACAAGAGAACTTGAAAATATATATATTAAAAAAAGAGGAAAAAGAAACTTCAAAAAATGAAGCTAAAGACAATTAGTTCCTTTAAATTTCTGTGCTATGTGACGAAGATAAATTACAGCTACATGTACCAAAGTTTCTATGATTGCAATTGCCTTCTATAAAACACAGAAAAGAGAAGTAAGAAACTAAACCAAAATGAAGAACAAATAAAAACCCTAATCTTCTTTTTTTATCCTGCTTCAGCTATTAATCTCATGAATCATTTTACATTCACAATGCCCCCGGTTTTATTCTGCTTCCCTCACTTAGGCCAATCAGCTTAGGATGCTGGATTATCGTTTGCAATCCAAGTATGAACCAACTTGATCAGACTTATCAACTGATTCCAGGAGTCGGCACGCTGACAATGAGGAAGTTTCTATCTCCGTGAAGGTTGAGGATGCTTATGTTGTAAAGATCAAGCTGGTTCCCACCCGGTATCCGGTTCCTTCCTTTTCCCACCCACCCCAGAGCTTGAAGAAGGCTGTGAGCTGCCTTGGCCAGGCATGAGTAGCTGCCGCAAACCACCTATGCTTCCCCCTTCCATCGTAAAACCAGAATTTAAGTCAAAGCTAGGCCGTGTACGCCCAGCACCATTTAAACCCAGGGGTGCTCCGCTCATGCTCATGATGAACGGTTGCTGGGAATAAGGAGGAACAGCTGGTGAAGAGCCCATTATTTGAGGCATGACAGGGGCTCCTCTTGAATCCACCATATAAGGGATTGAGCCAGTAGGGCCATACATGGCCGAAGAGATGGGCATGGCAGGTGCTGTTGCCAGTGCATTGAACCCAAAAACAGGAGAGTGCGTGTATGACACAGAGGGGACCATACCCAAAACAGCTCCCATTCTTGTAAGATTAGCGTCCATTGCATGTTCCAGAGGCTTGCCATTTGGCATGGATGGAGTCCGAGGAATAAAACCCTTACTGTCAATTTCCATTCTACTACCCACTTCTACTCTAGTACCCATTATAGAAATAACAGGATCACCTGGTTTAGGAGCCACTTCTACTCTAGTACCCATGATAGAAATAACAGGATCACCTGGTTTAGGTCCTCCATAAGCACTTGTAGTTTGGGATGTCTTGCTATGATAGAGCCCTTGATCCAAGGAGTCGTTCTGAAAGAAAGGACTGTCATTCAAATCAAAGTTCCTCATTGAAGGCTGCCTTGAAGACGATGACAAAGCAGGAGATGGACTGCGATGGCCATTCCACTGGTAAAAGAGCCGTCCCTCCAATCTCAAATCTGTCGGTGTAGCATCACCATCATCGCTGGTACGATTTAAATCGAGGTTGGGTCTCTCTTGTCTTCTTGAACCCACTTCCAAAGAAGATTCCCCAGAATGGAAGCCTGATGAGACTGGCATTTGTCTTGATGAAATCAAATCCATGACCTTCTCCTCTCCACCCCCAGCCACATTGAGATCAATATCAAAGCAAACCTGCCTTTGTTTTGAACTGTTGCCGCTACCCCCAGTCTCAAGTGTCTTGTCCCCATCAGAAGTCTTGCGCGGGGAAGCTGGACGAAAAGCACTAGTAGCTGCAGAACCTCTCCATCCAAGAGTCCCCTCAAACCGCAAAGGGGCTACAGGTGATCCAGAAGCTGCTGCAGGTCTTGAAGCTGAAACAACAGAAATTGGGGTGGAGATGGTATTCACAGGGCCATCCATGTCATCAGAACAGACTTCTTCATTCAGATCAAAATCACAAAGACCTCTCTCTGTGTTAACTTCTGGTTCTTGGGCCACTTCAATAACCTGAGAGAACTCCGGGTCATGCATGCCATTCTCTGCTTCATTTTCCAGATTATTTGAATCAATCATGCGCCCCTCTTGTTCAGCATGTGTCTCAAAAGGCTGATTTTGTCTGGTTGGCACATTTTCTGGAGGGATCTCAGTGGATAGGTCCTGTTTTGCATTTATGGAGTCTGGGCTACCTGGCTGCTTAATACCACTTTCCATGAGTTTCTCCGAAGATGAGCTACAGGATTGTTCTCTGAAATCTACTTCTCTCTCCACTTCTTGAGCAACTTGTCGAGCAACTTCAAGAGCATCAACCATGCCATACTCAAGCTCAATATTAGATCTTTTTCTGTCAATCAAATCTGGACTCCGTTTATCTGTGGTTGATTTAGAGAAATCAGAATTATCCTCAGCTCCATCACTTCCATGTTCTCTATCATCATCACTGGCAATGTCTTCCATCCGTGGATAGAGACTCCCTAAATTGTCAAGTTTTTCCAACACACTCTTGTTGCCAGACAGGTGCTGTGAAGGGTCAGGAGAAAATTCACCATCTCTGGCAGTAGAATTAAACATCAGTGTTTGACATTGATTTCTATTCTCCACTTCATCTGTCCCAGCCTTTGATGTAGATAAAGGTGCAGCCCCATCAGCAGATGCACTAGTACAGCAATTATCCTCTTTGGTGTCAATATTATTTTGCAAAGTCGATCCTGTCACAAGTTCCTGAGCATTTCCAGCAACATTACTCAAGGAAATAACTGCAGCTTCCACGTTACTAGAGGCAGCTGATTTATCAGTAAGCATCTTTGGAGCTTCTGAGTCTGGTTCAGCTGTGTGTCCCTTTGGAACTGCTAAACTATGCGTCTCAGTAGAAGCAGCCCCTTCTACAGTACTACTCACTTGGGATTTTTCTTTGAATGGTGGGCTTTCCTGGTCAGATGTTGACACAACAGAGGGGGAACGGGGATCTAATGATCTATCCACAGAGGTGGTGAGAGGATCTTGTGTTCTATTCTCCAAATTTCTATGGTCTAAATTTTGATGATCACAATCATTTGTTTGAATTTGTACATCCTGGGTGCTTTCTGCTGGAAGACAATTTGAGCTTCTTGATTGCAAACTTTCATCCCCGGTTTGTTCTGCAGCATTGTTTTCTACATCAGCCCTCCTGTTTGAAAGGGGAACATCAAGAACAACACATTCAGTTTTGCCAGTGTTACTGTCTTCCATTCCGACATTATCAAATGCCCCAACGCTCTGAACATCATGGTGAATTGCATCACTAACCTCACCAGGCTTCCAGCTATTGAACAGTGCCCTTGCCCTATCCTGAACCCGAGAACTATTGTGGTCAAGTAAATTATTAACAGTGTCCCAGACCCCTGAAGTAATAGACCTCTCCTTGTCTATTTGCAGCTTTTCCAGCGCTCTTAACAATGCAGTAATTGACTCTTCTACAGAGCCTTCACCTGTTTCATTACTGAACTTCTGTGCGAGCTTTAACCATCTATCAAAAAACAACAGCCCATCTAAGTTAATAAAAAGATCAAGACAATCTTTATTCTCTGTAGCAGCAACTGTGCTTGCAACAGCTGCCCATTGCCTGGTTGCATCTCCAATGTTTTTCACAACAGTAAATTTCTCCTTCATCATTACAGCAACCAACTCATGGACTCGTGATGGGGCTGTGAGTCCATCCTTCATCTCAGTCAGTGTAAAGAAATCTTCGAGAGTCATAATGAATTACATGCACTTCCAAGCATTGAAGAAGTCCCTGTGGCATAATAATCTGCTTTTTTCCATCAAGTGCCACGGTAGCTTTTAGAACTTTTTGCAGAATTCCCTGCAAAACAAATGAAATAGAATTCCTTAGCAGATAGTTTGAGACAGTATATATTAGCTGACAAACACTTATTGTACTTCACATTAGAACTCATTAAAAAACATGTACACAGAAACTAAACGAAGACTAACTAAAACCACATAAACACATGACATGGGCTAAATCACTCATTACAGAACATCCAGTGTAAGTAGAAACCAGAAAAAATAGATAATATAAATTCGAGGACATCCAAAGCATGTGTCAAGGATAATTCACCCTTGGCTCAAAATACTCTTATTCATAGAGAATGGAAGCAGGGATGTAAAAGAAACGGTAAATGGTTACCCACTGAGAACAACAATACAAAAAGGGAAAGTTAATTGGCCTTCCATGTTGAGTATAAATTCCATTATCAAATTTAGCAAATACTTGCCTCCTCCTCTAACACAGGTTATATGGTACACTAGAACATGGGGCTGGTAGATTGCATGGAATCTGACAAGTTTTAGACTAGTAATCATGGGACAAATAATGGCAAATCACATAATTAGTTTGAATTTGGAATCTCAAACTGATAGATGTTGTTTGTGCAGGGTGGAATAAAACAGTTGACCATTTTTAATGCTGAATTTGGTAGGGCTGGGTCACTCACCACTCCCAAATAAGTATTTTGTTACTGTCCCAACACTAGGAGACTTACACCAGAGCATCAGAACAATAAGCAGAAAGCGCATAGCAGTTGTAAAGGTAAGGCACCATTATCTTCTTTCATCGCGCACCCAAAATTAGCACAAAACAAAAGATTACAAGGTTATTAAGGAGATACTTTCTTGCACTGTTTTTACTTCGAGAAACACATTCATCGAATAAACATTTTATAAGATCCAAACATACAGGTAAAACACCACTGAACTACACAAAATCGATCGACTCATCATTGCTTTATGAAAAGCACGCATGGTTACTTTCGTATGTCCTTGGCACAGACCAGCCTTTTTCAAATGCCTAACCAGGAAAGAGAATTCAATGCATGACATGCTTAGCATACTTTATGTTATGCTTGGCATATGTCACCACAACTAGCATGTGGTATGCATGTATTTCATGAAGCATAACAGAAACACAATTTTATGACCAGCACCGCTGTATCGCAATTTGCTTCATGTGCACAGATCAGATGGTGAATCATGTTCAACATATACGGGAGTCCCTTCACCAACACTTGCAAAGAGAACACACTAACAGCATTTCCAATAAAAACACAAGTGATAGAACTGATCACATAAACCTACTGATGTAGAAAACATAAAATATTCAGTATATAAACTTGATGACAAGCAACAACAACAGGAAAACATGGCAAACCCTAAAACCAATAGTAATACTATCTAAAGAAAGCTTTTGCAAAGCAGCCACCAATTACACACCGTTTCAAAACCGATAGACTCGTAATCAGAGAAAGGAACGATAAAATGAAAACCCACTCATTGAATAGGAAAAAAAACCAAATTTCAATGACAATCAGCTCGAAACAATAGAAAACAACATACTTTTCCATCAATTTCAGACATGACATTTCAAAAACCCAGTAACAGCAATGAGAGAAGATCAAACCCTAGAATTCAAAACACCAAAAATGGAAGAAATCAAAAGAAAACCCTAGGTTTTTTTTATTGCTTAATATTAAAAGATATGGAGTAAACTTAAGGAGGTTTTGTGAACTAAATTAAGATTATCCTGATTAATGCTAATCGATATGTAATTAAATAACAATAAATCTCATAAATGGAAATGGATTAAAAACAAAAGAAAAACAATTAAATTTTCAAAAATAAATTGATAAAAGAGTTTTTTACCTTGATTATAAATTAATACAAGGAGAAAATGAAATTAAAACCCTAGCTGGTGAGTGACACAGCTCCAAGACTCAAACTTTTTTAGTGTGCTTCTCTCTCTAAAAAATTATCTCTCTTTTAACTTTCTCTCTCCCTAAAACGGAAGTGTTTTGTCTTTATTTTCTAAGGTTTCTAACATAAATAAAACCCTCGCCTTGCTGTTCTCTTTGAGGTTACCACTGAGAGAGAGAGGAGAGAGGACAGGGCAGAAGAGTCATGTTGTTCTTCGAGGTTGTGTTTTTTCTTTTAAATTTTGAAAATTATTTTATTTAATTTTCTGGTTGGTTTTAGCTCAAAGTTGGGTACATGCACGTGCGATGCGTGCGATGGAACCGTACGTCTTCGAGCAGGTCCGGTTTATTAGTGACCGGGCCAGGCAGCTCGTCTGGTCAACCGGTGACGATGGAAGCTTGTTTTAATTTCTTATACGGAATGTCCTTTGTATACATTTTATCAACACGTAAGCTCTCCACTAAACTATATTTTAATCTCATTTTTACAACGTTTTAATTGGGTGTTTTTAATGTTTAATGTTGAAATAAGTTCAACACGCCTTTTGTTGTTAAATAGTTGACTGCAACAAATAAAAAATGGTTTTTTTTAATTTTATTGTTTTTTTTTTAAAGGGTTTTAGAGTAGTATTAATTGTTTGTGATTTCAAGATGAGAGGGTGAGAGAAAGATAAATGCTTGAAAAAAAATTTTGAAAAAAAATTGGATATTCTATTTGGCCCTTTTAAGCTATTTAACAGCAACAATTATTTATCATAAGAACACAAATGGTGTGTTATTTTTAAAAAAAAAATTGTTTTTTATTTTTTAATTTCAGGGTCTTAAAATAGTGATTTTAAGATGAAATGGCGAGAAAAAAGATAAAAATTTGGCCATTTTTAGCAATTTGACGGGAGCAATTATACAACTACATCCATTACTACAAGCTTGATGATAATACGAGTGACTGGTTATTTTTTAATTAAATATTAGCTATATTTTATCTAGCTTGCACAGTAAAATCAACATGCTGCTTCTGATATACAAGTATACATACCATGTTGGATGTTATAGTCATGCCCTAATGACAAATGCCATGTTAGAAATTTCTAGATACCATAATGAAGTTGAAGTAAGAAAATTTGAAGTATAGAAATCAAAACAAAACATTATAAAATCTACAGGATCAGGTATAGTTTATTCTAGAGATAAGTGTTGTTTTATTCTATGTACTATAATGAAGTTGAAGCAGGAAAATTTTAAGTATAGAAGTGAAAGCGAAAATTATAACACTTTGAAGGCTAAAATGAAGTTTAGTATAACGATAAGTGTTGTTTTATTTTAATCAATTTTCAAGGTAATAGGTTGTTTAAGTGTGTGCTTATTTTTATATTTAAAAAATATTTTTAAAATTTTATCAAAATTTTTATTTTATTTTTTTAAGATTTTAGACCGTCTTAGCATGTTAATATTAAAAATAAAAGTAAAAATTATTTTAATAATTCTTTTTTAAAAAAATGTTTTAAAAATAACAATTCCAAATACTACTTTAACGTAAACTTGCTAACATCAACTCACATCGGGTGTGCTATGCATGATGTGATCCGAGGAAAGGAAATGGACAAGTGTAGAAGCAGAAAATTGAGAGGAGGCACATCGTTGTCTCTGTCAATTGTGTCCCTCTATCAGTCACTTGTGGTCTGCACGATTGATGATGTTAAGAGGGGGGATTTTGTGCACCAAGGTCATGAAAACCGAGCAAAGGACTCCATGTGCTCTGCATGCTAATGCTGGTGAAACTTGAAAGCCCCACCATGTGTCGAGTGAAAATGAAAATCCATCTATTTGAGGGCCCAAGATGCTTGACCTAGCATGTTTGACATTGATATGTGCCTCTTTCACTTCGAATTTGGACACCAACAAGTTTGTTTTCTTAATCCATGTACTTTTTTTATATAGAAAATGTCAACCATTACAAAAGGTTATTAAAAAAAACAAAATACAATAAATAAAAACAGCCATATTAAACTCAAACCAACCTTGACAAATTGGTTCGAGACTCTCGGTCAATTCAAAGCCTAACTTGTTTAAAGTTTAAAAGTTAGAGTCCTGATATATTCAAGGATTAAAAGTGAAATTTGACTTGTGCAGTAATAACTAAATAAAAAGAAATTGAAGAACTATATGTATCTCGAAAAAAAACAAGAAAAGGGAAACACTTTGAGAAAAATACCTTTTTTTTGGCCTGTTGAGATGACTCTGAATCGAATGCCGGCTACTAATTTAAGTTTTTTATAGGACACAAAGCACGGATCTAGTTTCTGCAGACAGGATTTTGGTAGGGTAGAGATTAGACGACCTTCCACTTAGTAGGTATGTGAGGTGAAATCTGAAGATCATTAACCTAGACAATGACAACAAAAGTAGCTATGAAAATAAGCAAGGATTAATTATTACACCTTTATATTTTGTTTCTTCATTCTGGGCTGGCCAAGCACTGTGGCTCCTTCCGTTCCATGTCGCTCCACCTTTCTGCAAGTCACAATTGCAATTAGTGTGTATTTAATATTGTTATAATTTTTAAGTTTTGATTTAAGAAATCATAAATTTATATTTTTATAATTTAAATCTTTACAGAGTTTTACAAATTCTTTTTTATAACCAAATAACATTTGAAGATGTAATCAAGTAAAGACATCTCTCATTACAAAAACAAACACAACCAACCGAAAACCTAGGCTATTATTATAGAAAAAAAAATGAAGAGAAAAAGAAATAAGTATTGCTTGATAAACCAAAAAAAAAAAGGAAAATAAAAGGGGGTGAGTAGTGAATTAAAGATGCTCATGTAGCTCACACTTCTCCGAGGCTAGTTGGACAACATATTCATGTCCTAAGGTGCCAGAAAGGCATAAAACAAAGTGGGATCCATGGAAATAGCAAAGGCCATGTTATGTATCATTAAATTATTTCATAAAAAATACATGTAACCAACATTACCTAAATCATATCAAGGAAGTTAAATGTATCGTGTGAAGTCATCATATGGGCAAAGGCATGGAGATTAAATGGGTTTGTTTTTGACTCCTAATGGAAACTACTACCTAAAATATCTCACAAAACCAAACAATTTGAATACATGAGGGTTTGAGTTCATAACTTGTTTGGGTTTTATAATAGTTCTAGTTCTTATATATATATATGTATATATCCCTTTTTTATTTGTTTCCAGGATCAGTTTTTTGTTTTTTCTATTAATCATAAACGTTTTCTTTTACTCGGATTTTGGTTTTTCTTTTTTGTCATTAATGTGGGCAGGGAGTTTTAAGTGTAGTATGATTTATAGATATGTTAGATTTAACATATATTAAAATCTTTTACCACAATAATAATAATAATAATAAAACCTAATAGAGTTTTTCTTTTTTTGTGTACGTGCTGAGCGTCACGCAAGATTTAAGAATTCATTATAAATTTAAAATCCAACTTGAAGTGAATTAAAGTAAAATTTGGATTACGGGATAGGAGGATAGGTTTTGACTACCTCTAGGTTTTTTTTTAAAAAATATTAATAATTTAATAATTAAGTTTTGATTAGATTAGAGTTTTGATTGAATTAAATTGGTCAACTCAAATTTTTAATTAAATTAATTATTTTTTAATTTGAATTGATCCACCACTTGGATTAGCTGGATTCAAATCAAAATTAATCTGAGTTTTAAAATAATATATTCAAGCTTAATACCTACCTTTCTTGTTTTTTGAAGAAATATAGCTAACTTAGCTTCGAAAGTATATGCTACTCTGATTTTATTATATTTTTAATTTTAAATTAATATATATTTATATCATTTTAATATATTTTTAAACAATTGAAACAAAAACAATATGCACACACCACGAAACATGCAATCTATTTGAATCTTGACTCCCGAGGGAGCGCGTTATTCACTGCAAGAATAATATAATGTGGTTTAAAGAAAAAGAAAGAATAGTATTGGTTAGTGGTTAATTCGACGACATTGGGAGATAAATCGGCAGGGAGCCGCTGAAGAATGTTCTCTTGTTCAAACTTCAAACCCACAAATAAGATATTCACTAGATCATAGGTTGATCACGTCCTCTTAGAAGGCTATTAGAATCCCAAGTCAAAACTGATTATTTCAGTCAACGATTCTCAATGTCGACATAATCATTAAGCAACTTCTTTTTTTCCCAGCTCATATCATATTCAAAACTCAACGCTGCAAGGATGTTCGGTCAAGCTTCAACTCATTGACAATAGGGTCATTTCAGCCTGTTTTTATTTGATTATGGGTTGCTTGATGTATCTAATTTGACATGCAAGTTAGAAATAGACATTAAGGGAAGGTGCATATCCCACTCATTAGCCCTAAGTTCCAATCCATCTGCCTTGAATATATAAAAAAATTCCTCCAATTGTTTTTTTATGTTTTAAAAATACTTTTAAGAAAGTTTGCTTCTTTTTTTTTTCAAATTGATTGTTTTTAGATGATTTTAACTCATTTTAATGTTAAAAATAAATTTAAAAAAATAAAAAAAATATATTATTTTAATGTATTTTTAAATACAAATTATTTTTTAAAAAATATGATCCTATTAATTGTTGAGCCCCGAAAAAAAGAAGGCACGATTCTCCTAATCATTTTGATAGTTTCACTTGATCTCAATTCCAAACCTCACATCATCATTGTTTTTCGTTTCCAGAAACTAGTTGAGTGTCCATGCCTCGTTGATCCTCGTTACAATTCTCCAAGAGCATAAGAAGAGGAAAAGGCCTGATTTTGAACGAGTATGAAGCTCACTCGCCAGACTAGACTGCGGCCCAATTCCCATCCCAACTCCAGCTCGTCAGCTCATGCAGATCTCAAATCCACCGGTTCCTCAATTGGATCCTCGAAGAGATGAATTCTTCAGCTACGTTCCGAATCTCTCAAAAAACCCTAATCAAGAGTCCACTCTGTTGATACCGACAACATTGTAGACCCAATGAACTTTCTTCTGAGGGCCCAAAACTCTTTTGATGACGTGCGTGTCCTGTATCTACAATAACCTTTAAAAGGCCATGTTTTTTGTTTTTTTTTTTCAAATCAGAATAAACATTAACCAATCAAACTCAAATGACCCAATAAATCAACTCATAACCCAGCGAAGCACAGAAAATCAGCAAACAACGATACATAACATGAAATTTTTACACCAGCGAGATCCGTGTTACCGACCATTTCGCCACAAGATTATTACAATTTGGTTATATGCTTTTATTCGTCCAGAAAACATTAGTCAAGGGTCGAGGCGCATGCGCATCAAGATAAGTCTAAAGCGTGAGGAGGCTGGGGGCAGATTGTGGAGGATTGGTGAGCATGTGAACAACTTCCCTCATGGTGGGCCTGGCTGAGCTCTCATCTTTAACACACAGCATAGCTATCTTAAACAAGTGAATGACACCTGCAAGTGGGTACCCACTAAGCCTGGGGTCCACAACTGCCAAGACTGTAGCTGCATCGGATGGCTGAGAGAGTTCTGATGTGGTCTTACTGACCCACATCACGATGTCCACCCCATCTCCAAACTCCCCGACTGGCTTTCTCCCAGCTATCAGCTCCAGCAGCACAACACCAAAACTATAAACATCGCTCTTTTCGTCCACTTTCAGTGTGTATGCGTACTCTGTAGCACATCAAACCAATCAGAGATGTTAGTAAAGGAGCCTTTACTCCAAATCTTAGGTAGCTGCATTGAATTCAAAAGGCTTGTCTAAAAGCTGTGACTATTGTAAATGAACATAAACAATTGTGTTCAATCTTACTGAATCTTTTCTCCAATGACCTACAGGAAAAATCTCAACTGTTGGATCTACAGGCTTATATGCAATGGTGTCAAAACATGCATAATAACAGAACACGCATAATAAGCTAATAAAGCAAGAGAACCAGTAATTTAATTAAGAACATCACGGACCTGGAGCAATGTAACCGTAAGAACCAGCAACGGAGGACATGCACTCTGATGAGCCTGCATCTTGTAAGAACTTGGCCAGACCAAAATCTGCAACATGAGCCTCAAAATCGGAATCAAGTAATATGTTATTGGACTTAACATCCCTATGTATAATCAAAGGCGAGCAATCGTGGTGAAGATAACAGAGTCCCTTAGCAGCCTCCACAGCAATTCTGTATCTAGTCTCCCACTGCAAATGGCCTCCCTTTGAACCATGCAAAAGCTCCCCTAAGCTTCCATTAGGCATGTATTCATACAACAGCAAGTTGGTATCCTTATTCGATACGTATCCCAACAGCCTTACAATATTTCGGTGCCTGATTCTTCCAAGAGTTTGAATCTCAGCCGAGAAGCCATGATCACTTCTTCCGCTGCCTCGACCAACAAGTCGTTTGATAGCTACATGATCAACACCCTCTGGCATAGACCCACGGTAGACAGTACCAGCACCACCTTTGCCTATAATGTTCTCCTCTTTCAAGCACTCAAGCACGTCCTCTGCCTTGAAGTCGAGCCTTTGGAATGCAGTGAGCTTCCAGGCCCGTGATTTCTGCAGCCTCTTCTTTCTCAATCTGTAAACCGTCACAACTATTAACAGCAAAACAGTGACGAGTGCAATGACAGTGATTATTAGCTTTGAAGTACTAAAAGACCCCCTATGGCCATGATCACCAAAGGAGCAAGTATCATTTCTCGCTGCACAGAGATTTGGATTTCCGAGAAATGAACTGTCATTGAACGCCAGGAATTGGCCCGCAGAAGGGATCCTGCCAAATAAATTGTTGTATGAGAGATTAAGGGATGTAAGGCTTCTCATGTATCCAATTTCAACTGGTAGCTGACCAGTGAGTTGGTTTCGAGAGAGATCAAGAAAGCTCAAATCTTTCAGTTTGGCAATCGTCTTAGGAACCCCCCCACTGAGGCTGTTTTGACTGAAATCAACGGATGTAAGTGATGTGCATTGGAAAATAGAAGCTGGGATTTCACCTCTGATGTTGTTACCACGGATGTCGATCTTGGTGAGGAACTTCATTCCGCAGATTTCTTCAGGAATTTCGCCAGAAAGTCTGTTCGTGTCCAGTGACAGAGTCTGCAAATTCTTCAGATTCCCAATAGCAGGCGGGATTTTACCTGTGATCCGATTGTTAGAAACTGATAAAAGGCCTAGTGCATCTCCTGAAATCTCTGGTGGAAGCTCGCCAGAGAAAAAGTTATTGCTCAACTCAACAAGTGTCGCCATAGGCAAGTTAAACATCCCAGCAGGGATAGTTCCTGAAAACATATTATTCATTATTCGGATTTTGATCAAGGACTTGCACTGGCCAATTTCATCAGGAAGCGATCCAAGGAAGAAATTGTTCATGAGAATCAACGTCGTCAATTTCCCTCCTTTGCATAAATCCCTCGGAACCAATCCAGTTAAGTGATTAATAGACACATCCAGGATCATCAGCTTCCCATTCCTGCCAAGATTTTGAGGAAGCTCAAAAGTGAAGTTGTTGCCCCAAACCTGAAGCACCTCAAGGTTCGGAAAATCACCAAAAAATTCTGGGATTGGACCGTGAAGCTTGTTTTGAAAGAGATTGACCAGTTCTATGTCTTTCAAATCTGAAAAACTCTCCGGTATCTCCCCAGTGAGGTTGTTTATCGAAAGATCCAGTGATTTCAAGCTAATCAGACCAGATAATTCAGGAGGGATATGGCCAGTGAGATTATTGACTTGAAGAAACAACGAATGCAGATGGGTTAATTGACCTAAAGTGGAAGGAATCTCACCGTCAAGGTTACAGGAAGCCATGTCAAGCAGTTCAAGATTACTTAATAACCCAAATTCAGGTGGAATACTCCCCTCATAACGGTTGAAGTACCCGACGCACAAGCTCTTAAGATTCTTCAACCTAGACAAGCTTGAAGGTACTTTTCCTGAAAGCGCATTACCATTCAAGCCCAAGTACTCCAAGCTCAAAATCTCCGAGTACTCCTCCGGTATTGTACCAGAAAAGAAATTCCCTCCAAGATGAACATGCTTGAGATTTTTCAGCTTGACAATTTCAGTTGGCAATGCACCCGTAAAATTGTTGTTGTAAACATCAAGAACCTCAAGCTGTGCCATGCCAAGAGTGATTTTTCCGGGGAAATTCCCAGCAATAACATTGTTGGAAATATTCAAAATCCTGAGAGATGTCAGCATGGCTATCTCCACTGGAAATCCCCCCGTGAGATTATTACCTGACAGAGTAAGATTCACAAGCTTGTTCAGCAGCCCAATCTCTGGAGGAATTAAACCAGGAAGATGTCTAAACGACAAGTTTAGAGACACCACACGCGAGTCCTCGTCACACATGACTCCAGAGAAGTAACAATGAGCTGTGGGAGATGCTGGAGAAGCCACCCAATCTTGAAGGCCAGTGCCATTATGTCCACACATGGAGGTTTTCAGCTTCAAGAGGACTTCAAGATCACTGTATCCACTGCAAGGAGCGAACAATAGTACTAGTAAAAGAAAAAAGCACGGAAATGTTCCCATTTTCTCAAGCTTTTTTCCCTCTTTTCTTCAGCAGAGAATGTAGCGAAGAAGGAAAGGTAGAAGTCTAGTGTATTTGGTACAATTGGCTACGTTCAATCAAACAGGGATATGGCAGGCTATAATAAGTAGAGTATGCCATCGATGACTGGCTCTGGCAGTATCAAACTTGAATCAATAAAAAAATCTAAGAAAGTTGGGGTCACAGAGCGTAGTAGAGGTTGCATGAGTTTAGTA
>NW_011500835.1:29674-83539 GCF_000495115.2 Populus euphratica | reverse complement strand
AAATCAAATTAAAAAAATATGTTAATATTAACATGTGTTAACGTATAAAATATATGATTTGTATTATTGATTTCACCATATTTAATTAATTTTTATTTTATTTTATAATATATTAAAAAAACTAACTTAAAATTAATTAAAATCAAAACATAAAATTTCATAAAACTCCAACACTAATAACCTCAAAACACCCCTGAACCACCTTAAAAATTGAAATTCAAATGAAAAAAAAATCTCTGAACTGTTTTTTTTCATGGATTTTTGAAGATAAAAACAATCATCATTAAATGTTTTTCATTGAATAAAATATATTAACATCAAGAACTGTAAGTTTTTTTGTTGAAAAATAATAAAATAGATAATTTTTTTTTCTTTTTATTATTTTCTTACAAGTTTATCTCTCATCTCTCCAAACCAAAAATTAAAACATGAACAAAATAAAGTTTCGTACCCTATAAAATTTCTTATGTATTTGTGGGGCTATCTATTTTCTCTTCATTCTATTTTGTTGTCCTCTAACTTGTAATTTGATATTTTTACTACAATTCCAAACTTAATTCATTAGGCTTGAAATGTAACTGCAAAATAAAACAAATTAGATAACAAAATAAAAGTAGTGGTAAAACTCCAAGCAAGAGATCCCTCATCAATTTGTGTATTAACCACAAGTGCCGAGAGACACAAGGCCCTCCAACGGCGTCATCTCCCACCCTCCCCGTCGATTCCTCATCCAACGCCAGAGTAACTTCCAGGATGGGAAGCCAATCTGACTCTCGAAACCAAAGACTCATAGCAAATCTCCAACTAGAAGGATGAGAAGCTGTTGCGTAATTGTTTTCTTACAAATCTTTTGCAATTGTACGTTCCAACTCATGAGCAAAATTGTTAAAGTAGTTTATGATAAACACAATTAAATGATTTTTCTGCAGACAAGGGAATGTTATTGATCAGTGTAATGTGAGGAAAAAAAACAGAGACATTTTAGACATGTTCATGTTGATCTTTTCTTGTTACAAATTTCTTTTGTTAGGGCAAGAAACCGAGGTGAAACGTGTTGCCAAAGCATCTATAAAACAGAAAGACATGACAAAGTCTGTGAAGAAGGTTAAACATATTAAACGCTTAATTTAATTCTATAGAGTTGGCTGAAGAAATCTCAGGAAGCCTTCAAATTAGGCAGTAAAGTTGTTTGCTATTATAATTATTTTCTGTTTAATTTCGAATCTTATTATTTTTACTACTTGGCTTCGAATTCTTTTGATTAGATGAGTTTTATACATAAATAGTTGATGTGTTAGTTTTCTTATCAGATTATTGAATAAAAAGATCTTTTAGAATATATTAAAGTTTTTCTTTATTAATTTTTGTTAGGATGCTGATATGCAAACTTGACAAAACAAAAAGTAAGAAATAGAATAAAATAATAAATAAGACACAAGAATTTACATAATTGATCTAATTTAGGCTATGTGCACAAACAAGTATAGAAGGATTTTACTAAGTAATATGAGAATTACAACATCTCTCAAGTAATAGAAAAACAACTAAAATCTTTCTATTATTAGGAGAAAACACTTCACTTACTCTCTTACAAATACCTCATAATTTTATATGATTACTCTCTCTTCACTCTTCTCTTCACTTCTCTTCTTTGGTGTGAATAATAAGATTAGAAACATTGTCTATTTATAGAAAGAGTAAGGGGACAAAGACCATAAATTATGATATAAATTATACTAATAACTCATCTCCACTAATTTTATCTTTACTAATTTTATCTTCACTAATTTTATCTTCTATTAATTAATAAATATATTTAATTTAATTTAATTAAATATTGACGTTACAGTTTCTCTTCAATTTATTTTAGAACTATGAGATTAAAAACCAGAGCTTCTATCAACGTTGCCTTAGAAACTGATCCTTTACAATGGATCCTTAGAATCCAGTTAATCCATGGCTAGCTGAAATGTGAAAGGAAAATAACTCCTTGGCCAGATAGCATATTGTTATGGCTTCCAACTCCAGGTGTGAAGCACTGAAGCTACGGTGCATCTTTAGAACTTATTGATATAGGCTGCTGATTAATTTCATAATAATTTGAAAAATGAATCAACTTCAGGATGGATTTTTTCCCTCCTTTTGGAGAAACTTGAAAGAAATTTCTGAGAAACTTTGCCTTATGTTCATCATTGAAATCGACCAATTATGAATTGGAAAAGCTTTTTTTCGTTCTTAACTTATAAACCTCGTACAAGTTAAGAGCCTGCAAAACTGAAACTGATCTTAAATCCTGCTTTGGCAAACAAAAACTGGTTCAAACTTTGCGATGAAAAACCTCTTTAATACCAACGCAGCCAATGACTGCCATCCAAAAAGAATTATGCAATTAATTAATAGCCTATTTGGTATTGTGGTAGCATTTATGGTTGTGGTGTGAAAAAAACAGTTTAATAAAATATATATTTTGTGAGGTTGATTTTAAAAAAATTAATATTTGGTTAAAACTGTGGTTGAAGTTGTGGTTTTAAAAAAAATAGTTTCTTGTATTTGGTTAAAAAACTATGGTTAAAATTACGGTGAAAAAAAAAAACAGTTATGTGTTTGGTAAAACTATGGTTAAAAAAAATATTTTTTTGTGTTTGGTTAATATGCTTTGTATTTTATATTTGATTTGAATTAATTAAAAGAACATATATATAAACACCTATATATAATTCCAAAACATAGGCATTTTGTAATTATGATTACATAACAAAATGAAAAATACTTATACATTAATGTACTCTTTTATTATTCCATCAAACTATTTGCAATTTCATCACGTACAAAATACATACGTGAAGGCTTCTGTGAGCCTTGAATGACTGAAGCCTGAACAATATCAGGTAAAAAGTCATTTGGAATTAAATTGGGGTTGCGATCATACTCAGAAAAAACTGCATCATCTTGCAACCTTCTTCTAATATAATTATATAGTGCCATGAATGTAACTACAATCTCAACTTGCGTCTTGTATGGATAACCAGGCATGTTTTGCAAAATTTTCCACCTCTGTTTCCATACCCCAAAAGAATGTTTGATCACGTTACGTAATGACCAGTGTGCACGATTAAACATTTCTTTTTGACCACTTGGTTGTCTATGACGCCTAAATTCTTGGAAGTGATACCTCTCACCTTTATAGGGACCCAAATACCCATACTCGTTTGGATATCTAGCATCAACTAAATAATATTTTTCTGCAAAAAATAACATGGTAATTTTAAACAACACTGGAAAATAAAATATTTCGCTAATTACCAAATCTTCAATTTAGTTAAAATCACAACCTTCTGGAGGTTTTGGAAATTTGATATTGTTATTGTCAATAGCCTCAAGAAAAATACGCATATCATGTGCACTACCTTCCCATCCTGCCCATATGAACATGAATTGCATGTCGAAACTATAAGCAGTCATGACATTTTGTGTTGGTATATCTTTTCTTCCAATAAATAGAATTCGATTTGCTGATGGTATGCAGGCACGAACATGTGTTCCATCAATTGCACCGATACAATTCTATATGCCATAAAAACATTTATAGTACTCATAGACATTTATAACATATTTCATACTCCTCTGAACAACTTAATTAAACTTAATTAAACTACTTAATTATAAAAAAATTTCATCTTACTTTGAAATGTGGCATAAATCTTGGATTCATAGCAATTTCTCTTGGTGTGCTCATAAATTGTGGATCTACTAGTTTTATGACTTCCACAGCAAACAAACATAATGATTTAAGCACTTGTTTAAAAAATCTACTAATAGTTTCACCTGAATGCTGGAATCTTTCTTGCACTTGTCTATTTAATACCCCAACTGCTATTATAAATAGAAACATTGTCACCTTTTTAATAACGCTCATTCTTCTTGACGATTTTAAGCCATGATGCATTTCTAATTCGGTGCATAAACTCAATAAAGTGGTTGCGTCCATCCTGAACATGTTAACACTTCGTTTCCAATGACCTCTTAAAACCTTCATCAACCAACGCATCCCTGTGTTATAGGAAACCATACATGGTTCTTTATACATATAATTAATATAATACATGTTTATAGCTCCAACTGTGCATATAATTAATTTTTTCCTCTCAAAATGCCTCCTTATAATAAATGCATCGTCACCATCACTATCATCATCAATGTCAGCATCATCATCATCATCATCATCATCATTATTGTTATCAAAGTTGTTTCCATTGCTATCATCTCTAACACCATCAACTGAAGCACCACTACCTTCATAACTAGGATAATTAATTTGTTTTGCAATGTGGTTCATTACATTATCATAATTACCATCAAAATCTTCATTAAATATGTCATTAAATCGTGGATCATCCATAACTTCAATTACATGTAAACAAGAAAAAAAATATATTGTTAATAAAAAATTTTAAATAATTAAATATTATTCAATAAAAAAAACTATAAAAGAGTTTGTGCGACATAAGTTTTTTCCATACCTGTAAAGCCAACAAAAAACGAGTATTATACTTGCTTGTATTTGGTGCAATTGAAAGGTTTGAGAAGCTTATTATGAAGAAAGGTAGTTCACTGAAAAATATTATGTAAACATTCCTCTTTATATAGAAAAATTTCAATGCTCTTTTGTTCTATTTTACAATTTTCAGCTTTCAACATAAGTACATTCACATGTATGTATGTGCTGTAAAAATAACATATAATGTTATTTTTACAGCTCATATATGTACACCATCCTGACATGAAGTCTTTCAAACCAGAGTTGAAAGGAATAAAAACAAAGTTTCAAGTTAAAAACCAGCAGCAAGACCAAGCTTTCAACATGATAAAAATTAAGAAACACCAACTACATTAGTCCCATCAGACCTTATGACAACAAAGGAAAAAAACAACAACAGTAATTGCAAAAGGGGTTTCTTTTCAGACCTCACAAGCTTATAGTAGCTACCCAATGGAAACAAATACAGCCAAGAAAAGAATCACCAGTAGCATGTCAATCCCACAGTAGCTAACCAATTGAAAAAATTACAGCCAAGAAAAGAAACACAGCAGCATGTATTATCAAACCTCACGACAGCTACTAAAAAGGTTTCTTTTCAGACCTCACAAGCTCATAGTAGCTACCCAATGGAAACAAATACAGCCAAGAAAAGAATCACCAATAACATGTCAATCCCATAGTAGCTAACCAATTGAAAAAATTACAGCCAAGAAAAGAAACACAACAACATGTATTATCAGACCTCACGACAGCTACAAAAAGAGTTTCTTTTCAGACATCACAAGCTCACAGTAGCTACCCAATGGAAACAAATACGGCTAAGGAAAGAATCACCAACAACATGTCAATCTCATAGTAGCTAACCAACTAAAAAAATTATACCTAAAGAAAGAAACACAGCAACATGTATTATTGTTCCTATTTGACCTCACGGCACCAAAGAAAAAAATACAGTTAACAAAACATTTAAGGTAAATTAACAACCAATTCCATTAAAGAGTTAACCATTTAACATTATAATTCATAGATAAAATACAACATTACAATCAACAATTTCTCATACAAGTCTCTTAACTCTCGAAAAGCATTTTAATAAATATAACAATACATAAATTACCGCAAACAGATATGCTCATATGTCTTAATACCGACATGTCTTGTGAAACAATGTCTCCGACAAACTTCGACAAATGACAACTACTCTTTTAAAAACCAGCATCCCATTACTTTGTAATAAAAAAAATAAACATGTATAAATATCATAAGCACTTGAACATAATTAATTGATTAACAGTTAAGAAACTTAAATCATACCATGTCAACTAAGCACGTTTAGTTCATGCATATATTTGTTGTAACCATCTCAACTTCTGTTGCTTATCACCCATACTAGCCCACATTTCTCTTTTCTTTCTTAAACTGAGATACTCCGTAGCGAAGTCATGAAATTCATCTTCAATTGAAACTCCAGGAATTGAGTGTAGCTCAACCATCACCTTGCGAATACTACAACCTTCATGATCCATATTCACAGAAGTTGAATCACTCTTAGTCGACATACTCTCAAGTAGATGATTGCACCTTGACAGCAATTGAACACCAATTCCAGCTGTTTTCTTCTTTCTACCTCGCACATCATAATGATCTCGTTCTTTTTTTTTTGCCACCGCTTTTTGTGTTGCTGCTGCTAGACATATTTATCCCTCCAACCATTCAAGCCATGTCAGTCTGAAAATTTAGAATCACATCTTCCTCCGAATCATCGCTGCCCTCTTCCAACCCATCATGAGCAATATCGGCATTACTTGTACGAGGATCAACATCACTACCAGCAGGTACACCTGATGAAGGAGCCCATGCATACGCTCCAGTTGCGATAATGTTGGAATACATTTGGTCAAATTTATTCTTCAAAGACGACTTAATACCGACATGTCTGAATTTTTTGGCTCCTCTAATTTTGATTGTATAAGTATAAATAAAAGTAAGTATAAATAAAAGTAACACTACACGACATACTAACAGGGCACTCATTACGATTACAATAAACACACGCATATAAAGAAATCTATGGTTGCTCAAACAAAAACAACATCACATAGCAAACATATCAGACCATGAAGAACAACACATAAATGAAATTTCAAAGCATCACATTGTTTCCAGAAAGCAAATAATTCAGCACCAGCACTGTCAGCTGGTAGTAGACAACAAAAAAACAAAACTAGAACAAAGAACAACAGACAAGCAATATATGGAAGCAATTAAACTCTTTTAAATTCAAAACAAATGATGAAGGCATAATAAATAGAAGACAATCAGTAATAGTTATGGAATTCTTCAATTATAGAACACATAGTAATTGATTATGCAGGTACACAAACATGCAATTTTTCATCTAAAAATTTGAAAATAAAGATGGAGATAAGGTAGGAACTTACCTCAGTCTATCTTTAAGTGTCCAAACTAACACGGTTCTGCAGCTTTATCTTGCAAATAGATACAATGGAGACCTAGAAGATAAAATAGATTTTGAGCTATAATTACTACAAAATTAACACGGGTAACATAGAACACGAAAGCATCACAGAAATGCAGGTTTTCAAGTAGAAAAAAATTAGAAGCACATGCAAAGCAGAGGACAAGCAGAAGAAACACTGAAATTTGTTATAAATTCAAAACATTTGACGAAGGCACAATAAATAGAACACATGCAGCAACAACAAACTTGTAGATATATTCAACAATTATAGTGTTAATAGTAATAGAGCATGCAACAGCATAAACATACAATTTTCTACAAAATTGACATGGGTAACATAGAACACAAAAGCATCACAGAAATGCCGGTTTTCAAGTAGAAAAAAATTAAAAACACATGCAAAGCAGAGGGTAAACAGAAGAAACACTGAAATTTGCTATAAATTCAAAACATTTGACGAAGGCATAGTAAATAGAACACATGCAGCAACAACAAACTCATAAATCAATTCAACAATTACATTGTTAATAGTAATAGAGCATGCAACAACACAAACATATAATTTTTCATCTAAAAAAATAAAAATGAAGATGGATATAAAGCAGGAACTGACCTCAGTTTCTTTCTTTGTTCTGCAAACCACCACGGTGCTGCAGCTTTTTTCTGTAAAGACAAAAACAATAGAGACCCATTACAGAAATTAGATTTTGAGCAATATGTTAAACAAAATTGACAAGAAGAACGCATAGTACTTACTGGTATCTTGCTCGTGGACTTTCCCAGCACAAATCTCTTGGGGGTTTTCTGCAATTGTAACAGTAGAGGGACAAATCAGTGAAGGTTTGTGTTTTCAATCTTCATTTAGAAAGAATGGACAGAGGGGAAAAAGCTTGCTCTAGCTTTGGTGGTTTCAGGGCAAAATAGAAACGGGGTTATAACAAGAGAAGAGAAAGGAGAACATTTTGGGGAAGGAAATTGGGGTTTTTAGTTCATCAATTAAATTGATCTGCAACCGAAACAAGAAAAAAATTTGTGAGGTTGTGAGGACAGTAATTGAAAGTGGTTATGGGAAAGTTTTGGTGGTGAGAGAGAGGTGAAGTACATGAAGGAATAGTATAGAAAAATATTGAAACTGGACGCGTTATTGATCTACAACAACCTTTCACCATTAATTTGTTAGGTTTTTTTGTGATCGTTGAGAAATTGAAGAAAGAGGGACAAAGGACAGTTGAAAAAGTTAATTGTAAAATTATCAGTGATGAGAGAGGAGAAATGCATGAAAAGCAATACATAATTGCTTTTCATTTTTTGCAATTGAACTACAGTTTGCATTGGGACCCACATAAAAACAAACTACGGTTCATTGTTAACCAAATATGTATTACACTGCTTTTTTTCTAATCGCAATCGTACAAGTGTATCCAAACACCATCTAAAGGTGTTAAAAATCATGAAAGGTACTTGGAAACGTTGATGAAGCAATAAAATATTACAAGTTTCCCAAGCTACGATGTAGTTTTAGTATTGAACACTTGTGTGACTCTACATTGATCTGAACAGATCACTGATGTTTGTCAGAGTATTTTATATTTTCAAGAAAAAACATTTTTTTTGTAATTATTACCATATTTTTAACATTCTGATCTAAAACCACCATAATTCTATTTTGATTCTGGCTTTTTTTTTTTAAAAAAAAAACAAAGACTCGTATTAATTTCATCTCTAGAGAATGAAGCCATTGTCACAAGGGGTACAAAGACTAGATAGCATTTAAATAATTCCAATGTTATGGTTATAATTAGCTAGACATCAATCTGTGAGGTGTTTGGCTAAGTAGAGAACTGGATTTATTAGTCACATTGCTATCATTTCATGTTCAAATACAGAGAATGGCTTGTGACCTGCTTCTAGAGCAGGGTTTTTGGTATCTTTGACTATTTTTCAACCAAGATTAATAGCTTGATAGAGAATATAGTTGGCCGCGCGCTTTTAGTAATTTTTGTTATTTTTTTAAAAAATTTAAATTATTTTGATATGAATATAAAAAATAAATTAAAACAATTAAAAAAATAATTGTTAACTCAGTAACAAACACACTGTATTACTTAACCAAGGGAACCAAATTAATTAATTAATCTGGAATGAGGAAACCAATGTAACCCATCTCTTCCATAGAATTAGTCCCCCCACCTCTATTATCTTCTGCCGACAAACATTAATTAACCTAAAACCTCGTACATTTTTCCACACCAAAAGTACAACCATTTTCCTACAACCAGCTTCTCTTCACTAGAAAGAATTAATATTTTTCAGATGAAATCTTAGAATATTGAAGGGGACACCATCCTGATGCAGAGCTTGCGTGGCAATATGGTAGATTCGACAAGCCACGACGAGCAGCAAAAGTCTAGAAATAGAAAGTTTTACATTGTTTTTTTATTATTTTTATATGCTGATATTAAAATTCAAAAAAATATATATAAAAAATCGTTTTAACATATTTTAAAATGAAAAACTATTTTAAAAATCGCTCGTGTCATAATTTCAAGTATCTTAATCCATGGAGAAGTGATTTACAGCACGAATTAGACGGCAGAAAACAGTCAGCAGTGGGACCCACATGTTTGGTGCCCTTATCCACTTGGCTTACAATTACATGCAGCTTCTCAAGCCTCAAGTATCTTTGTAAAGTCGATGACTGTGCAAGCAGTTTACATCAAGCAAGCCAAACGAAGTACAAAGACCTTGCTGGCACTTTAGTTCGACACGACAAATGGCAACTAGTCGTACACTAGCATTATTTCCGCCGCATTAATTTTTTTCGACTTGTTATTGAATCCGGTACGGTGGTACTTGAATTTTGTGTACTTGAATTTTGACATCTAAAGAAAAATAATCGAAGAAAAAAAGAAATTATAACATGTTCACACGGGGTAATTTGTAAAGTTAGTCATACGTGCACTCAATTAGGTTTGATTAATTTTTATTTTATGATACTATAAAAAATTAAAATTAATTAAATATTAAAAAATAAAATTAAATATAAAATTTCATAAAACTTCGATGCTAAATAAAAAAATAAAATAAAAAACAACTAATAAATTCGAACTTAACTGCTTTAAACACCCACTGCTAGAACAAATAATTTTTTTTGTTTAACCGGCTCTAGTTGATTTCAGATTTCAGCTATCATAGTTATTATCATGAAAATAAAAACTAAGTTTTTGGATGGAGAATCTATTTTCTATCCTATTTTCATTTTAAAAACACCATTCAAATACCTTAAAAGCTTTATCATTTCATTTAATAACCTCAAAACCACCTCAAATTAACATTCAACCTAAAAACAAATCTTTAAATGAAATTTGTTTTTTTTTATGAATATTTAAAAATAAAATTATTATTATCAAATTTTCTTTATCGATATCAAGAATTATGATTTTTTTCACTAAAAAATAGATAAATTAATAATTTTCAAACTTTCTTTATTTAAAGATAAAATTACTATTATCACACTTTTTTTATTGAACAAAAGCTTATTGATATCAAGAATTATGATTTTTTTATTAAAAAATAGATAAATTAATAAATTTTTTTTGTTATTTTCTAGCAAGTTTCTCTTTTTTTCTCTTTAATCTAAAGACTAAAACAGTAATAAAATAAATTTTTGTACCAAATAAAACTTATTTTGTATTTATGGTTGACCATCTATTTTCTTTATATTCTATTTTGTAGTTCTTTTAACTTGTAATTTTGTATTTTTATTATAATTCCAAACCTAATTTCATATAATCAGGGTTTAAAAAGAATGTAACCGCAAGATAAGAAAAAAATAGAAAATAAAAAATAAACACAAAAAAAAAGAGATGCATCGTTGTTCATAAATCTAATTAGGCTTGATAAGGAATATTTTGCAAAACCCAAAAAACTTAGAAAAACAAAAAAGGAACTTCATTTCTCGCAGTATCTCTTCTCACTACTTGAAAATGTACCGGTAATACTCCAAGCAAGAGATCCCTCATCTTCCGCCCTGCCGGTCGATCCCTCATCCAACGCCAGAGTAACTTCCAGGATGGGAAGCCAATGCCTCATAGAAAATCTCCAACTGGGTCTTCTAGAAAGACCAATCTACCAGGGCAAACCAACAAAAGGGTTTCGTACTGTAGAAACAAAAAATTGTAAGCAATCAAAATTTGTCATGTCATTTTTAATTTATTTTTGAAAGGTTGGCATTAAGAAGTAAAAGATCTAGATATCCTTACAAATCTCAACAAATAAAAAGAGATTAGAAATATTTTTCAAATAAGAAAGACAAATCAAATATCTTTTTTGAAGTCAAATTAAATCAACGACATCAAATCTTACTTTGTAATACATACTTGAATTTGAGTTTTTGAGTTCTTACGAATATAAATCTTAGCTTAATTTTACAACTAAATAAAGTAATTACAAATTAATTTTTTTAAAAAAATTAATGATAATTTTATTTATTTATGCAAATATCTTAAACAAAAATATATGTACTTGTTTAATTTTCTGATACTAAAACTTATATTTCACGTATAAGAAACACGTAATGTATATGCAATATAAAAAGAATTTTTTATAGAAATAGGACATACCCTATAGATGAGATAGAGTAAACGAGCCACTACCATCACTTGTAGGTGAAGAAAGGTAACCATAAACTTGCATCGAGTAAGAAAGGTACATAAGTTATGGTGAGCCAACTTCTTCAATGGCTAAAAACATTTTATCAACGCCAAAGTTACACCTAAATTCGACACAAAAACACTAAGTATAAAAAAGAAAAATTAAAAAACAAAGCCTATAAACCTCATTTGGTCATTTTCCTGTAAGTTTCTCTTGAGTGCTAGTTTGTTACTGTTAGGATATTGCCACTTATGTGGCAACATCTACACCCCATCTTCTAGAAAAAGATGGCTATCATTGTCAAATAAAGAAGGTCAACTTGTGAGAGTTAAAGAGAGTTGCTGGTGCAGTAACTGAAAGTCACAAAGTAGGTAAACGTTAGGTGGCCATCATTATTGAAGATGAGCTGGAGCTGGTGGCACCATTCTTGCTTATAAATAGGCATTAAGAGAGCAATAAAATGAGTGTGTGAGAGAGTGTAGAATGTGAGAGACCAAGAGAGAAAGTGAAGGGCTGCCAATGGTAACAGTCGCAAGTACAGCAATGAGAGATGAGAGTTGAGTAGAGTGAAAGTGATTCTCTTCCTCCATATATTTGTGTTGTATCTTTTCTCTATCTCCAATGATATGGATCTCTTTCGTGGATGTAGGCAATTTGCCGAACTACATTAAATATTGTGTCAGTTTGCATAGCATTCAATGAGCAACTATTAGAACATCATTAGTTGGAATCTCCAACAATTGGTATCAGAGCATTTAGTTTAAAGTGGTGTTTGATTTTTGCTCAAAAATAAAAGTTTCTAAAATTATAGATGAGTAGACTCTTGGAAAAGTGGTGAGCAAGTGATCATATTGAGATACTCAGATAATGATTGTCACACTTGAAAATAGAAATTTTTATTTAAAGGGGTGTTGTAAGCCTTAGAGTGAGGCTTAAAAAAATCATTTCAGATTGAACATGGTTGATACGTTCAAAGAAAAAAGTTGTGTCATAGAGACAAACGTTAACACTCTTCAGATGATATATAGTAGATCACTGGTTGAAGTGATCCTTTGGAGTGAGTAAAAGGGTGCTTGGGTGACTCTAGTAATTGAAAGGTTTGACAAGTACTTATAAATTTGGTCAAAGATGCTCTTAGAATGATAAGCTTGGAAGAGCTGCAGGATGCAAGTATGTGATAAAGAAGCAGAAGGATAATTACCCCATATTAATGGCAAATGAGGTTTTTATTGGGATATTGCCATTTATATGGTAGCATTTGCAGCCCATCTTCTAGAAAAAGATGGCTACCATTGTCAAAGAAAGAAAGTCAGCTTGTGAGAGTCAAAGAGAGTTGCTGGTGCAGCAATCGAAAGTCAGAAAATAGATAAAAATTAAGTGGCCACCATTATTAAAGATCAGTTGGAGCTGGTGGCACCATTCTTGCTTATAAATATGCATCAAGAAAGCAATAAAATGAGTGAGAAAAAGAGTGCAGAATGTGAAAGATCAAGAGAGAAAGTTAAGGACTGCTAATAATTGCGGCTGCAAGTACAACAATGAAATATGTGAGTTGAGTTGAGTGAAAGTGATTTTTCTCTTTCATTTATTTGTATTGTATCATTTATTTATCTCTAATAATATGAATATAGGAAGTAGATGTAGACAATTTACCAACCCTTTTTAAATATTATATAAATATACTTAGCTTCAAATAAGTAATTATCAAAATATCTTCAATTGGAATCTCTAACGGTTTCGAAGCATGCCCTAATCAGCAATGCAGCTAAGAATTAAAGACTATCCTTAGCATATTAATTACTGATTAAGTTCGCTCAGAGGCGATATTGCCCATCTCAGCCTTTTCTCTTGCTTATGTTTTATAGTTCCAGCAAAGGGAATTCATGCTTTGTTGGATTTTCTGCCTCAGCTTGTTTTCCTCGCCTTCATAATTTCACTGGCTAGAAGGATGAGAAGCTGTTTGCGTAATTATTTTCTTACAAATCTTTTGCAGTTGTACTTTCCAGCTCATGAGCAAAATTGTTAAAAGTACCTTCTCATAATCACAGTTAAATGATTTTTCTGCAGAAAACGGAATGCTATTAATCAGTGAAGTGTGAGGGAAAAAACAGAGATATTTTAGGCTTGTTCATGATGATCTTTTCTTGTTACGAATTTCTTTTTTTTTAGGGCAAGAAACCGAGGTGAAATGTGTTGCCAAAGCATCTATAAAACAGAAAGACATGACAAAGCCTGTGAAGAAGGTCAGACATATTAAACGCTTAATTTAATTCTATAGATTTGGCGGATATGCCCATGAGCTATAACACATTTTAATTGCCCATGAAATCTCAGGAAGCTTTCAAATTAGACAAATGAAGTTGTTGTTTTCTGCTATTTTAATTATTTTCTGTTTAATTTCGAATATTATTTTTACCACTTAGCAATGCAGCCAATGACTGCCAGCCAAAAAGAATTATGCAAGTAATTAAAACTGTTAAAAATCATGAAAGGTACTTGGACACATTGACGAAGCAATAAAATATTACAAGTTTCCCAAGCTATGGTGTAGTTTTAATATTAAACACCTGTAGGACTCTACATTGAGCGGAACAGATCACTGATGTCTGTCAGAGTGTTTCATATTAGGTGAGAAGGACGAGTTAAGAAAGAATATGCAATGCTAGCTCGTTGTCTGAGGTTATTCTGTTCTTTCAGATTTCTGAGCTATTTCACCGTCAACACAAGCTTTGGGTATAATCAAACTTGCTTGTGGATCTTGTACAAATTCGGGAAAAACTTAGCGAAGCACTTACTATTTCGTAACATAAGCTGTTACCTTGTGCACTTATTCGTCCCATTTTCAGTCAGCAAGCCCTTGATTAGGTGTGGTTCCTTAACAACATTGCATAAGTTCATTCGTTCTCTTGGTGATTCTTCTGAACATGCGACACCAATCTCAAGTATAGAAGTAAGGACATTGCGCGTACTGTGCACCTTTTCTTGTTTCCGGCTAGCTATTGCTGCTGGATGCTTCCTTCCCTTCTAGTTCCAAAGGAGGGCATGATCAACAATATCCATCAGTCCTTTCGGCAATGCCATCTAGTTCCGAAAGGACCACGTACTTGAAGTATTTAACTGATGAGCTTCCTTGAGAAACAAATTAAAAAAAAAAACAAAAAAAACAAGAACATCAGGATCAAAACATGAAGCAAAGCCAAGGATTTTCAACTTCGAACAACTCGATTGACTAGCCGCCATGCGTTTTTGCAAGGAATTGTTTGTCAACTCCAACTCCTACAACCTAAACAAGCGACCGACTTCACGTGGCACTCCCCCCCTTGAAACTGTTGTTTGTACTATCGATGATTCGAAGAAACTGAGGTTTCCAATTGAAGGAGATATGTTTTTCCTGACAAACTTTGTGACCTTAAGCTCAACATGGTAACTCTTCGATGCCTGCGAGTGCATGAAACACCTCTCCATTAACAAAAAATGGAGAGATGTATTCCATTAAGATACGACTTGCATTGGATCATTATCAGTCTGATTCTTGATGGCAAGCAAAGAGAGCCTTTCTGTTTCATTGCTAATAACGTGATCGTGCATGGTGGCACGGATCATGGTTAAGAAATATGGATGCACTGAAAGCAAGCTAATGCATAAGAGTAGAGCAGCAAATGAAGCAATGAACGGCTGAATCCTGAATGGAAAATAATGTCATTTTAAGACACATTGACAATAAAAATTTATCTATAAAAACTTACACATTATTATACTATTTCATTTTTATTTTTTGATGAAGATTTTCTTAGTATATAGCGATAATATATTGCTATTAATACTTGCTTATAGAGTTAGCGATGAAAAACAATTTGATGAAAAACAATTTGATCGGTAAAGATTACTGGAAATAATTTATTAGTATTTTTGTTTGTATTTGTTAATTTTTTAGTTGTGATAAAAATAAATAGATATTAAAAAAAACCCATGAAAATTTTAAAAACATATTTTATATGTTAACTTGGTGCATTCACAAAAATAAATTATGTTGAATGGATTTCAGTTGAAAGTAAATATTTGAAGTCAAAGTCTATAATTGGACATGGGCATTTTCTTCCAAGAATAAAGTAAAATGCTACAACTACTTGTTGGATATAAAAATTTTCTTAGGAGGAAAAGGCAATTCCAATAAATAATACATAACGTCTAAGAAATTATTATATAAGCTAAATTCATAATTGGCTTTCCCATCCAAAGCATAATTAACTAGTTGTATGCCCTTGCAATAGATGATGTAATTTTAGTTGTTAGATTGTTCATCTATGATCAATTTTCTAGCAATTTGACTATATATTAACATAATATTTTTGTAATCATTGTAATTATATTTATTTGTATTGTTTTTATTTTGTTTGATCAGAAATAGAAATAATAATGGATTTTATACCCATGAAAAATATCTAACCCAAGTTTTTTATATTTTGTAACATTACATTTGTTTTCAACTTTGTATCAATTTTTTATTAATTAAAATTGAATCTATAGAATTTTTATCCTAAAAATAAGATAATAAAGTTTTAAAAAATATTTAATATATTTTATTTTCTTGATGCATATCAAAATTAAATTATTATTTTTAAAAAAATTATTTTATCACTTGATTTCACAATTTTATATATAAAAAAAAACCTCAACTAAAAAAAAAATCACATAGTTCATATCATGTGTTACTATAAATCTTTGAATAATTTAAGAAACATTGGTTGATTTAGCTTAGAAAATGAAATTATTTTTATTTTATTTTTATTATTTTATATCTTACAAAATAAAATATTAACAAAAAAAAATCTAAAGGGTGCGATAAAAGCACTATTATAACAAAGATGTAATTTATTATAGATTGAAATAGTAATATTACTTCTTTACCCTTAACATAATGGTTTAGCTGATTGTGGAAAATAAAATAGTCTTTCACATGGTTTATTTATCATTCTAGAATTGTTAAGGGCATCTTGATCTTTACAATAAATATCTGTACATTAAAATTACTTGAATACCCTTAAAAGAAAACACACATTTAACTATGGTCTATAGACATTTTTGGTTTTTTACTTTTAAAGAACATTATAATGACTCAATTGCCCTTGCCTTTGGAATCAAAATTCTCAGAGTATGACTTCAGGGTTTTTTTTGTAATTTTATAAAAATTTTTTCATAATAATTATTTTATCCTAAGGGCAAGAAGGTAATTTGATAAATAAAATAAAAAAACAAAAAAAATATTGATGCTTGTGTTGCATGCATCAGCCCCTCTATTGCCTTCAAATGGTGCGTGTAGATGTCTCTGAAGGTCAAAACCAATGTTCCATCATGGCATGTTATTTGTTTCAATATTTTCTTTCTTCTTAGACAGTGCGTGCATAATAATTCCATCCAATTTGAATTTTTTTTTTCATTTCTCTTTTATCCACCTTGATTTGAACATTGTGTCTAAAAAACAATCACAACAGCCCTTTAATTACTTTTTCTTTCGTATTTAATCATTATTTTTTTAATTATAATTTTTTTATTTTAAAATATCATTTTAAATTAAAAATTATTTTTAATTTCATTTTTCATTAATCTTTTCATCTCCATATTTGGTCATTATTTTTTTAATTGTTGTCATAACCTAGTTTTTAAACAACTAATAAAAAATAAATATAATTAAGAATAGAGTTTAAGATAAATTCAAAGTTAAGGGTTTAAATTATCAAAATTGAAAGTCAATTAGTCAGAAATTAAAGAATTATTAAGTTTGGAAATTTAATTAAATTTTGGATTAGTTTAATGAATAAAATCAGGAGTTTAATTAAAAAAATATCAAAGTTTGAAACTGATTCAAGAAAAAATACAGTAAATTAAAAGACTAAGGACCATAGTAAAATTGCGGGTTTACTTTTGGAATTTTAAGTGATTTTTTCAGGGATAATTTTGGAAGAATTAAAAGTTAAAAATTTAATTAAGGACCAAATTGAACAATCCAGAAATTAAATATTGTTTTGTAAACAATGTTATAATTTAGGGATTCAGTTGAAATTAATCCAATGGCAAAATTAAAAGAAATTTTTAATTACTTAGGGATCCAATTGTTAAAATTTCAAAGATCAGGGATCAAAATGAAAATGTCCATTTCTGCTGAAATGATACCGTGGATGGATGGAACAGCCACGTTTGTTTTCTTCATCCCGATTCAACAGGGAAACTGGAAAATCAGCAGCAAATCCTAACAATCATGACCATGTTTCTGCCCACGATCCCGTTCGTGGAGGGAATAATATTCTTGCAAAGGTAGGATTGGTTTTGGGGCAGGGGGGGTGGAGAGAAACCCAGGACCAAGGGAACGACGAGTGGAAGATGAACAACACAAAAAAAATAGAAACAAGGGACTGAAACAAAAAAAAAAAAAAACAGAAGGGAACGTTGAACAAAGAATGAACCCAGACAAGGAAAGAAAAGCAGAGGAACAACACAGAGAGGAGAATCGGTTTTGCCATTGCTTTCATCCTTGTAGAAAACGACCCAAAAATCAGTATCAATAGAAGCCGGCACCTTCGTTCTCGGTTCCTTCATTATCTCAAAATCTGCTGGAAAACAAAAGTAGACCATAGGCATAGGAGCAAAAAAGGAAAGCAGAAGGAAAGGTATCAAGCAGGCGAAAGTCACCACCAGCATTTCAGCCAAAGCTTCGTCATCATCTCCATCGCCTCTAAAAGAGCAG
The DNA here is from genome assembly GCF_000495115.2 of Populus euphratica. Lineage (NCBI taxonomy): Eukaryota > Viridiplantae > Streptophyta > Magnoliopsida > Malpighiales > Salicaceae > Populus > Populus euphratica. The sequence continues at coordinate 65,122 of NW_011500835.1, read as the reverse complement.
GCACGCAACTTCTTTTCGCATTATTTCAAATAAGTGGCTTTTACATTGTGCAAGCGAATTTTAATTCACTTGCACAGTGTAACAACACGCGTGCATCAGCGCATGCGCGTTACTTAGCCCAACCAGTTGAGCTGGCCTAGTCTAAAAAATATATTTTGAGTTGAAATAAAAATATATATATATATAAATAAATAAAAATAAAAATTTATTAATTTATTAATTTATTTACTGTTATCAAAATCAAGAATAAAAATATTGATTTAAATTTATTTTATTTTATTTTATTTTAACTATATAAAAATAGAAAAATATGTGTATGCATAAAAATAAATTTTATTTTTGTTTTTATTCATTGATGTTAGAATCAAGAATAAAAATATAGATTTAAATTTTTTTTTTATAATTACATAATATTTACCAACGTCAGATTAGAAGTATACATAGTTAAATATTCACTGGTGTTAGAGTTAGAAATATCACATATAAACCATCATAACATAAACCAACAAAATATTAACAATTTATGACATAATTAGCAATGCAGTCTATCTCAAGTAGAACGTTTAAGGGGAGACAACATTTTTCCTTTTGCGTAATCAATCTCGTATTATAGAATCTCTACTAACTAGTCAGAATTTCTAGTAACCATAATATTATGTAGCGACTTCTTAAATAAAACCATTTCCTATTAAAGAACAGGATGCTAGAAATCTGTTCTTTCCATGATAAATTTTTAAGGCCGCCGCAATATCGGGTGCAACAATTTTTTTTTATATAAGGGATGATTTATAGAATTGATTTTTTTTTATTTTATCCTCCAATTTTCTTTTTATTGTTATTTTTAAGCTTTTGTATGTTTTGTAGACTGATTTTTTTTCTTCTAATTTTATCATTTAATATTAAATTGGTTGGGGGTTAATAGGCTTCTTTATTGAGCTTAAATCTAAGATTTCAAAGGTTATGGTTTTAGAAAATTAACTCAAGTTTAAGAAATTCGCTCAAGTTTACTTGGTTTTTCATATTATTAAATTATGATTATTATTATTTTGTTAATAAATTAACTAAACTTATTAAACTCAATAACTCAAGTTTTAAATTTTTCTTCTTCTTTAGAAATTTTAGTGTTTGTCTCAACTTTGTTTTTCTTACATCCAAAAAATTTATTCTGATTTGTAGTGTTTCATCGGCCACCATCGAATCACTTTTTTTTAAAAAAATTATTTTTGTCCTTGTAACCTTTAATATTCAGTTTATTATAATTGATATTTTTGATTTGTTTCGATATAAATTTTATGATTTTATAATAATCTCTCACCTCAATTTACAAATTTCACTTGCGATAGATCAATCCAATATACCTCTATTTTAAAAAAAAAAATTGAAAAAAAATATCATCCAGCATACACCATTTAAGTATTTTAAAAATATTTTATCTTTTATCAATAAGCTGACTTTCTAATGTTTTAACATAATTTTTTTAGGTTAGAAAAAAATAAATAATCTAACCCACACTAAAGTTAGTGACATCTAAAATTGATCTTCAAAATATTATCCATGCCTTACTAGATTCCAGGATCATTAAGCTTAGATATCTTTGTTACCTTTGCCGTACAACTCGAGTGGCAAGAATCAAAGAAAGTTGCAAGTATTTAAGACTATTTACTTTTACACGTTCTAAAAATATTTTAAAAAATTATTTTTTATAGTTTTTTATTTTAAATTAATATTTTTTTATTTTTTATATTATTTTAATACAGTGATATCAAAAATAATTTTAAAAAATAAAAAAAATTATTTTAATATATTTTAAAATAATAAAAACTTTAAAAAATAATCACAACTCCTCTACCAAATAACATCAAAGCAACTTCAGAACTTTTTATCGCAAGCTGATCATATGCCAGTAATTACAGGACAAGAAAATTTAAATACCTTAATCCCAACCAGCTGATTTGCCACTTCAGGCAATAAATTATTTTCTCCGCCCATGCATAAACACAAATTTATGACATCCAAAGAGATCTATGAGCAATGAAACTGTAACTCAATTATACAAAGTGAGGCAAATCAATTTGAAATTCAGCTTTACGATTTCATTTAGTCTGGTTTGACAAGTAAAATTTATGGACTACATGCTAGCAGATAAATACATCCATTTTACAAAGCCATGCCTAAATTGTTATAATGTTTGAGAACTGCAAATGATTTTCCCAGCACTGGGTTGGGTAGGTCACTCTCACCGTTCAAAATTAAGATGCTTCTCTGGCAATATATTGCACTTCAAATCAGTCCCTGGCGCTGGAGATCAGTGTATGTCTTTCTATTGTAAATGTTACCCTCCTTATCCTCGTATTCTTCCTCGAGATCTGGGCGCCACTTGTTCACTCCTTGCCGCTCTTGTATCCTCTTCCATAATTCTTGAGCTTCCTGGAAAAAAACAAAAAGAAAAGGAAAATTTAAGTCTTAGACAAAAAGAGCCCAGTGAATAAAAGCGGGAGTTAGATTTGAAACTAACATGCAAAATCAGCACTAAGAATTTCATGCTAAAAAAAGATTAGGAGTTTGATTTGAATGGGCAAAATAAAAGGCATTTAACAAAGAATGGTTCAGATTTCAGAAAAATGTCTGAGAATGGACGCACCTTAATTGATGTGATCTCATTGAAGTTCTTGGTGTTTGGAATGCCAAGGCAACGCATCCCATGCTGATGACGCCATTCCTTGAAATGCCGCTCAAAGGCTCTTCTACCCCAGTAACTATAGTTCCCACATATCTCGCACTTAAATTCCTGACATGCAGAAAAATAATTGAGATCCTCTAGCCAAAGAAACTATTGAATACTATAACTACACCATAAAAAGAACCTCCACTAAACAACTAATATAACTAGAGAATTATTAGATGCATTATAATGATGGATAATACATTACTTATTGCACTTGAAAATGAAAACTTCCTCACAATCAATCAAATACACCTGGGAAAATGAAAACAATATACAGCAGAGAAAACTACTCCCTAATGTAGAGAGAAAAAACTTTATTACCAAATAGCCGAAAGAAACAGAATATACATGGAAGAAACCAGTTATGAGATATGCTACTTAAACAACAACAACGGGCTTCTACAATTAATAAGAAACGTACCTGACCAAGACCATGAAGTTTATACAGCCAGTAAGGTATAGGCTTCCCATCCCAACCCATTGGCAACTTGAGAGGATTGTAAATCTGTTGCTCATCATCATCACTTTCAGTGTCAGCCTGTGTCTCTTCCTGCATCAGTTTCAAAATCACATATCAATTATTGCCAGCAAGCCGAAACACTCAAGTCTAATTTCTTGGACAATAACAATCAGACGTCCAATTTATGCAGACAGTAAGAAAAAGTTCATGCAAATGGTCTTGCTGCTTTGTATTACAAATTGTTCTTTATATGCAGCTATATCATGCATAGTTGGCAATAATGCATTAGCATACCCTGCCCACTACAAGAGAAAAAAAATATTCTGCTTATACTGGATTGCAATAGGGTTTGATCATCTAATATCATCATGGTGCAAATGGCTTGCTACAATTTTGCCCGGGTACCAAAAGCACATAGAATGTTAATATGAAATGCTATGTTAAAAGTTGTCATTCACACTACTTTATATGCTAAAGCACTTTAGAAATTGTGGCGACTTATGACAACTTACCTCCTCACGTTCTGCTTCCATTTCATCATATGTCAAAGCCTGCTTCTTCACAACATTTTCTTTTGTTCGTACAATTGTCTGCACAAGGTCACAGAAAAATCAATTACCAAAAACCACAAAAAAGAATTATTTAAGGCACGTATGCAGTCAATATTCAAATGCAGACTATTAAAACATACAAAAAATCTGGTAGGTAAGCAAAAAATTAAATCTTAATTTGATACTGGTCAAGAGAATGGAGGAGAAACAGGGTACATTTGCACCACAGCTAACCTCATCTAGCAAGTCGCACAATTTATTAATTTTGGCCTCCATCAGGGCAATTTCTTTTGAATTGTCAACTTCTTTTGAGGTTGCAGCACCCCCATTCGGTTCTGATCCACGTGATCCTTTCACAAAATGTTTCTTGTCCAACTTTTCAAGAGGTGTGTCCTGCACAGAATAAACAAATAAATACATAAAACACAAAATGCCAAAACAAACCAAATAAGAAACATTTTTTTTAAAAAAAAAAATAAGTCATGTAGAGAAGTAATCTAATCTAGCCTAAGGAAATAAGGCATCCTCTGATTGAAGAATAGTTCCATAGGGAGGATTCTACTTCATAAATAAAATAACACAGCATAGCTTGAAGTTAGATGTAATTAGAGAGGCTCTTACCATATGAACAAACAAACAAACATGCGTGCGTGTATGTGAGATGAACCAAATAAGATACATTTTTGTTTTAAAAAAACAAGTCATGTTGAGAAGTAATCTAATCTAGCTTAAGGAAACAAAGCATCCTCCAATTGAAGAATAGTTCCATAGGGAGGATTCTACTCCATAAATAAAATGCCACAACGTAGCTTGAAGTTAGATGTGATTAGAGAGGCTCTTAACATAAGAACAAACAAACAAACATGTGTGTCTTTGCAGGTTCAAGCTTCAAGCACTGCTTTTAGGGGAGTTTCCTTGGCTAATATTCAGCATGAGTGGGCTGCTCTTTTATAAATATCTGTTTCCTCTCTTCTTTGGGAGGAAGTCTTATTGTCCATCACACTTGGTAATTCTTAAATTTTTAATGCAATCTTCTCTTACCCAAAATTATAAATTCATGTTCACCACTGAACTGACCAAGTATGAAATGGAAAAAAAATTCCCTCCTGACAAAAAGATTAATTTTTAACTAAGAAATTAGAGAAAAAGAGAACATCCATTGGATCTCTTTTGTTCCTAAACTTATAAGGCTTGTATATAGTAAAAGAACTAGTCCAACCTTTGTGAGGAAAAGCCTTTCTGCACGCTGCTGTAAAGTACCACCACTCTTTAGCCCCAATGCAGCCAAGGCCTGACAGAAAACATGTAGCAAACAAATTAAAAATATATGCAGTTGGAAAGGACAACTAAAACCAACAAAATAGAATTCTGCAAAAAAAAACTGTTACAGCACATGGAATGAACTTGGAAACATTGATGAAGCAACTGAACAATAACAATTGCCCAAGTCGTGGCATACTTTTCTATTACAAACTTCTGTGACTCCACAGCAACCCACTGGATATTATTAATATTTTCCAGTGTTGATCAAACTGTCCGATACCAGAGTATTTCTCGTTAAACTACCAAAGCAATCAATGACATGAAATGTGACTCCACAGCACTGCATTTGATATTATTAATAATTTCCAGTGTCAATCACACTGTCTGATATCAGAGTATTTCACGTTAAATTGTCAAAGCAATCAACATTGAAGAAATGTGGATTAATAACAGCATCCCATCTAGCACTTTAAACTCAACACTATAAGGATAATGGTAACATGTCACTATCAGCTGTCACTTGGTAATATAGAAGTACATCTTTGTTTATTGAAATTAACATAAACTACTGTAAATAAGCAAGAGAATGCTCTATGATTTTAGATTTCCATTTAAGCAAAAAGCGTTTGATGGAAAAACTATGCAGCCAGAAAAAAAATTATATGGCTTACCTCCTTTAATTTTTCAGGGCCCACTTCTTTCAGCTCCTCAACGGTGCTGTAAAAATCAAGATCAATAACAGTATGATCAGCTGACAAATGCCCATTTTCTCGACTGGTCTTTTCCCATCCTTGAACTGTGTCATTTTCCCATTGCTCTTCAAATTCAGTAGTAACCTACAACAATAACAATCCTATAATGTCAAATGAAGTACATAATTGGCTATAACCAAGCATGGTCAAAATTCTTTGTTCTATAGACAAAAAAAAAAAAAATGAGAAAATTGTAGCAGCACTTGGCATTTAGAAGCAAAAATTACTGTTTGACACTAGTGTTAGCATTTGGTGAATCAAGCAGGCAAGTGTCCTACAGCATCATAAACAATGAGCAAAAGAATTAAAAAAGAAAGAAAGAATCATTTAAAATAAACCTTTGAAAAAATCCTATCAAGATCTTGCAAGGGCTCTGTCCGCTGGAAAAAATAAACTAAATATTCAAGTAGATTCTCCATGTATTCCCTGTATTGCCTGAAGAAAATTGAAACAAAAACAGAATTTAAAATTTGGATAAAAAAATCACAGTGAGATGCAGATGCTGGAAAATATAACACCTAAAAATGTATCAAAAAATCAGGGGGGCGCAGAGAGAGAGAGTCTACCTTGAAAACTTCAATTTGCGGGGTACAATATTTGGTTGGGAGAAAATGTCAAGGTAAGTAGAGTATTCAATAGGCTTCTCGAATTTTAAATTATTGTACTGGTTATACAATTCATGCATGTCTAGGTATTTCCCGAAAGCTTCCTGTAATATAAATCCAGCTATAGTGTTAGTTATTGCAGGGAAAATTCATACAACATAATTAGGATAAGTCTCTGGTAGAAAAAAGGCAAACAATTGTTTTCCAACTAATAAATTATAAGTTACCTAGCATGAACACTTTGAATCTTGGCATATGAAACTATGTCCTAAAGTATCAAACTGAAAAGACTACTCACTCCAATCTCACAGTAGATGAACTTGAAAATGCCAACAGAATCTCAAGATTTTGTAACGCATTACTTAATTTACTGCCCCCATTATCCTATATACATTATATGACACTAACATCTAATGGTGTCAGTTCATTTATTGAGCAAAAAAGTAGTAGATGAACATAACCCAGACCAGTTTCTTCAAATTCTATAAACCACCTCAACCCTAATTTCCAGTTGCCTACCATAAACTCTTCGAACATTCACAATGTCAAACTACAGCCCAAAAATACCAACAGGTTGAACTAAGCTAAAACAGCCATTAAGTGGCACAAATTAAAGAGACTAACCTCGCCTGTAAACTCAATTACTGGCTCTTCTTTAAGCATTGCCTCATAATCCTCATTGGCATCAACAACCCGAGCTGCTGGATGCCTTCTATGATACTCTCGAATCTTCACACAAAAAAAGAATTACAACCAATTAATACAGCACAAGTTGCATAACAACCAGCAATCATCATATAAATTGCTTAATTAAAATCAATTAAAAACATTAACTTACCTCTTTTAATCTATCATAAAAAGCACTAAACACATTAGTCCCCATCGCGGTTTGTCCTCCAAGCGCCGCAATCTCATCTCTCCTCGCATTATCTTTATCTTCGTATATCTCAACCTAAAAAATTAAAAAAAATTAAAAATAAAAACCAGAAACTAAAAATTATAATTATTGTTAAAGTAAATTAATGAGAGAGAGAGGAATTACCAGTTTCTCAGTAGTGGTAATGATATTGTCAATCATGTTACGGACACGGTGGCTTTGAAAAAGACGGTCCTTGTTATTTGCTGGTTCGTTCTGGAGATCTTTAACGATGAGTCGTTCGAGTCTCTCTACTTCCTCGTGAGAGGCGCGAGTCATCTCTAATAGAGTCGACGACATCTTCGCCGCGGTCTCTGCCTCCGGCTCCGGTGAAACTTGCAGTGGATTTAAGTGTGGTTTTGTTTAGGGTTCTCACTTCTCAGTTGACAGAAGTCGCAGAAGCGAGAGGCTGAGCGAGGTTCGATTTTTATTTTTATTGTCCAAAGAGAAATGTTTGAAGCATTATAACGGTGTCGTTTCTGGTTTTAGTTTACTTTTAATTACAGCGCTTGCCCTGATTTTTGCTATAATTACACGAAGTAACTTATTATTTTTCAAATGATGTAATTTTTTTTTTAATATTAAAAACATAATTAGTTTATAGTAAAATCCTTATTTCATGATAAGGGTCATGGACCTATCTTTCACCTTGAACGGATAAAAATGGTTAAATTTGCGCAAGGGATGCAAAAATTAAAAAAAAAATAATTTATAAATATTGAATACATTTTTTATGTATATATCTGATAGGAAATATGTTATAATAATGTGTTAAAAATTATGAAGATAATATTGTGACTGTAAATATAAATGTAGAAAACCTTAAAAATTTTCAAAGCGTGGCCCATACTAAAAGAATCTAGGACTTGCTTCTCAAAATAATAAAATTACTGATAATTTTCATCCCATATGCTAAAGAAAATGGTAGATTAATAAATCTTTATAGGAAATCATTCTTTGAAAAAAAAACACATTTATTGGTATTTTTAAATTATTTTTTGAGTTTTTCTCATCTAAGTGCTTATTCAATTATATTTAGTATTTTTAATTTGATATTTTTAAATATGTTTGTATAATATCATATTTAAATCTCACCATCAGAAATATAAATGAAATGGTAAAATAAATAAAATTAATCATAAATACAAAATTTCAAATCAAAGATATTAGGATAATCTTTTTTAGAAAAAAAAAAACTATAACGTTACAATTAAACTTTCGATGTTAATTGTAACTTGTATTTATGTGGTCAAGGTATTAATATTCAGGTTTTCAGGGGGGCTTGTATAATTTATTCAAACTCAGAGCATCTTAACTCCAAATGTCCAAATTAAAGGGACTTGAATGACTCATCGCCTTTCATTGAGGGCTGTTTAAGCTGCTTAGCCAGCTTAATGCGAACTTGCTCCTGCCATCTCTCTTCAGGGATTTTTTTTAAAAAAAATTTTTTGTCTTCAGGAGATTTTAGAATGTTGTTAGAAAGAATAAAAAAGAGCAAAAGCATTGAAAAAGCTTAAATTTTTACCACAAAATACCCATGTGGAAGCTAAATCAGTTCTTATCATGTGATGATGAGGAGAGAGAAGAGAGTTTCTTGGAAGAAGAATCAGATGGCCTTTGTTCACTTTCTCCTACGCAGGTTTGTTTTTCCAATTCCACCTCAAATCTTGCATCTTTCTTGATTATAAAGTTTTCATATATTTTTTTTTTTCTAAAGCCTTTTGGCTATCTGGGTTTTTGTTTGTGTAGAGAATGTATGCATTTGCTGCCTCTTTGGTCGCTGGTTTGGCTCTTATGTTTCTGGTATGTCGGTTTGAAGTTTATCTTTTTGTTTGTTGTTGGATTGTATTGAAGCATAAAATGTGTTCTTTATGCGATGTTAGTGATTGAAATTTAATGTGTTTTTGGAAGTGGTAATATGTAATAAATTTAGCTTTTGAAGAGAAAAAATTAGAAGTAATTAATGGTAGAAATATTCTTGTCTCAAATATTGCAAGGAGCTTATAGATTTTCTTCCTGTGTTTATATCCGTGTCTAAGGTTTCGAATTTCTTTCTTTTACTGAATGTCTACAAAAGTGGAATTGCTTCTGAGGAGTTCATTAAATGTTCAACTTTTGCAGTTCAGTCTGTTGGGTTTTGTAATTCATGCTCTACTAATTTGATGTTGTCAGCTCAATTTGTTTAGACTATTCAAATGGTTTTCAAACTTTTATAGGGTAATTCTTTGGCCAATTTATAGAGGCGTATTATCTAATACAACTATACAAGGATTACTGTCATATTGTAGTATGTCATTTATTAGACTACTTTCCATAATACAACAGTCCCATAGCAAGCTTAGTATTAAACTTTCATTTTCCCTATCAGGGCATCTAAGAGGGGCAAGTTGTCTGCATCTGCAGATCACATTGCTTTTCACATGCTTCCACTACATTTACTGCATTTTGTTAACAGGATGCCACAAGCACCATTTATATAACTCATGTATCAAATCATCACTCCCGTGGGATGATGGTAGTATACCTTTGGTTGGTGGTTGATATGTTGTTAGCTCGGGCATATAAACACTGAGGAGCAGTCCTCTAGACTTGCCTCGAGAAGAATATGGGAATTCCTGTCATGTTGGAGATGTTGGACAATCATCATTTCTGGACTGTCTATAACAGCCTGGAGCCTATAAGCATGGACCATATATAGATCCCCCTCACCAACAATTTCCATTTCTTTTCTTTTCTTTTCTTTCAAAGCTTATCTCAATGTTTCCCTTTTTCTCCAATAATGCATTCTATCATCCATGGAAAAGATTCTTGGTAAGCTATCATCAAATTAGATCATTGGGCCAAACTATCACAAGAAGATCGCATTTCAAAATCAGCGTCATAGTTTAGAATGCATCTTAGAGGTTAAAAATGATATGTATTTGTACTTTATTAGTGATGAAATTATTTAGTTTCAGGCTGCAAAGAAATGGGAAGTAAATGAATAGGATATGTATCTGGAGAAAATTTTATCTGGTTCTTCTGCTTGGCTTAGATTGTTAGCATACCTAATTGCAAAAGAGGTGTTGTCTTACCAATGTCTGTAAATTTTTAACTCCTAAGTTAACCTTCTTCCTTTTCTTTGAGCATAGAAACTCTATGCATCTTTCATACATTCAAGTTCCATTATTACCACTTGATTGGTGTTCTCGTTCGTTTCCTGCTTAAGTAGACATTCAAGTCCCATTATTACTACTAGATAGTATTTCCCTTCTGTTTCCTGCTTAAGTAGGTGAGTTTAGATTAGTTGAGGGAAAGTGTGGGATGATAGAACATTGAGAATCTGAGCATGTTGAAGGAGTATACTGATTTTGAGTCATAATCCTGTTAGACAACATACTCGCTTTTGTGATCATTTATTGTGACATTTTGAAAGCTGTATTTCAATGGAAGCATGTGGGCATCTTAAAATTGCTGATATCTTTACAAAATCTGTTTGTGTTGCAGTCCTTGATTGTGTTCGCCAAGCCCATTAAATTTGCATTATTGTTCACCTTTGGCAATATGTTGGCAGTTGGAAGGTAGATTGACATTCTTACTCAATTTAGATTGCATTTTAATCTTTTATTTTTAATCTCTCTATTTGCTGGTTTGTTCAGGCACAAGTTTATATCCAGTCCCCTTGCCACCCTGATTTGTAATATTTCTTTCATACGTGTAAAAACAAAAACACCACTTCTTATTCATCATAGCAAAGGAAGGGCTTCTTTTTTTATTGTTGTTATTGTTGCCTGGCATAACTTCATTTAAATTCTTTCTTAATATAAACACTTTGAATAATCTGGAAAAAACTAGTTAATTTTATCACTTTTGATCTGAGGCTTTTTGGCACTCCAAGTTGGACTTTGCCAGCCTACTCAGTCATGTGTTATTGTGTATTTGGAAGTGAGTTTACATAAGTTAGAGAGCTTTATTGATTCCACACAGATAGTATCCCTGAGATCATCTGTAATTCAGATCAACTGAATTGTTGCCCTTCTTGAGGTCATTTGCATTCTGAATTTATTTTGTGTATGGCAGCACAGCCTTCCTTATTGGAACTGAGCGACAACTAGGCATGATGTTTGACCCTGCCCGAATTTATGCAACAGCTATATACATCGGATGCGTTGTTCTGGCTCTCATTTGTGCACTCTTGGTATTTCAACAGTTTCAATTCATTTTTCAAATATAATAGTAGTGCCCCTCAATGATAGAGAAAACTTGGGAAATTAAAGTGCAATCATGATTGTTTTTATGACCTATAGGGTTACTATCCTTGGTTTGTTCAAATTTTCAATCCCAAACATGAGTATTCTGGATCATGCCCATTTCTTTTCACTTTCTTGCAATTAAAATGAGAAGTTCTGTTATCCTTAGTTTATGTACTGCAGCATACAAGATAATGTGCATCTAACCATTTTCACCTCAAGTTATTAAAAGAATTCCTTTTGTTAACGATTAAGGTTCTTCTTCAGTGCTACCTCAAAGAAAATTGCACATCTCCTAATTCTCTGGTACTCTGTCATACTTTCTCCATTTTCCCCCTTCGTTTCCTTAGTTGTCATTGCATTCTTTTTTATCTACCACAGAAGAATTTACATCATGTTGGCATTTTGATTCTGAGTTATGGATTCAAATTTAAATAATGTAGAATTTAGGTATAAATTTCTACCGTTGTATCTATTTACATTGTTAATTGACCAGAAAGCTTTCTGCTTCATTGACAGACTAAATGAAGCTGAGGATTCCTTTTACCTGTGTCTCTGAAAAATTGAGATTCCTTTGAATTTTAACCAAGTGGTTAAACTTGAAACCATTTTCGACTCTGTTCATGCCTCCTGATGGGCTTCCATTAGCTATGCTTTTATCCTTGTGCTGTCTCTCAGAAGACCTTCTCTCACTCTCTCACAAATTCACCAAAATTTCAGAAGAGGTCACATCATGAAAAGCTTCTCGTTTGAACAGAGCGGTAGACTAAAATGGCCCTGCCATCTCACATCCTGGCCCTTGTGAACTTTTTGGGCTAAAGCGTGCCCTCCTTTTAGTAGAGAAAAAAAAAGTGTTCAAGATCAATTTGGAGAACAAGACATCTCCAAGGGGAATAATTAACAAATTTTAAAATATTAGAGAACTGCAATTGTGTTGAATATCTGACAATAAAACACACCTAAGTCTCCTTTCTCAAATATATATAATAAAATAAAATAAAAACTTTCAAATTGTAGCAGTTTTAAATCATTTCTGCACTTTCTTTTCATGTTGCAGATCCATAGCAAGATTTTAACAGTGTTTGCCATCATATTCGAGATTTGTGCCCTTATCTGGTAAGTTTGTCTTTCACTTTTGCCCATTTCACCAGTTTTATGGGAAGGGATAAGGACACAAGATTAGAATTGTACAGTGAAGATTAGAATTGTACAGTGAAGTCTTGCAATATTGTATATAGTACACAATAGTGTTCAGACTATTTGGGATAGAAATTATACAGCACACTCTTTTTCGTTTTTCAGAGACTACAATACATGGTTCCAGCCATGTACTGTTTCATCTCTAAAGACCACAAAATATGATTTTCAGCCTTTTTTCTTATGTATCAGGCAACATCTCTAGTCTCTACAATAGCTTCTCTGAGTTTAACAATAGGAAGTTATTTTGGCATTTAAAATGCTTTGTTCGCAATACTTATTTGCCCAGTTTGAGCTGTTTCAGGTACAGCTTGAGCTATATTCCTTTTGCTCGGAGAATGGTGTCTAATTTGATGATCCGATTATGCGACACTGAGTTATAGCTAGTGCAAAGTCATGGAGAGTGATAAACTGAGAGGTTCTAGAAGCCTTGGCTGACGGCAGTTTTCTTGTTTTTTCATGAGTTGGTTCTCAAGGATTTTTTTCACTTGATCTCAGAGTTTGGCAATTCTGATTGTTGAATTGGCAGCGTAACACAAGCTGTAGGTTTTTCAACTTACACACACACACAAAGACCAACTGTTTCCTTGATCATTTCAACTTGAAATCATTTGCTCCTAGTGATCCATTTCATTTAGAATAAGCTTTTATCTTCCTCCTTTTTTTGTTTATTAAATCTTTTAGGAGATAGACAAGAGAACTAAGAAAATTATATACGAAAGAGTAAGACTGAAAAGGAGCCCATATTTTTGCAGAATGCATTGATTAGACGAGGGCCATTCTAACTTTTGTTTTTTGGTCCTCCATGCAGTGATGCAGATAAGGGATTCAAGAGTTGAGTTCACAGAGAATATGAGCGCTTTTTAGTCAAAACAGGAAATGCTTTAACAACTGAAATGGGCCAAAATTATGGAAAGCCCTACTCCATTTAGGCATGGCAAACAACGTTCCAGTTGAACACTAAACCCTAGCGTAAGGTATCATACTTTCCTCGAAGAGGTATAAATATGAAATATGGACAAGGAATCTCGTATGTCTCAAAGATGGGAAAGACAAAGGTGTCTCATATCAGTTTGCCAGCTCATTAGAGGTTAAAAACGACGAAGACATTTTTCCACATCCACGTTTTAGCCACATGTGTGAAATCATTAATGGCAGATACCTATACACAGATGGACTGATGATAGATACCGATCACATGATCTGCATTGGACAACCTTAATGATGAATACCAACCACTTGACAGACTGTCTTCAGTACTATTAAATCTTTCTGTTTAAGTAGTCAATGCTGTCCTCAGTACTCGCAACTACCTATTTACTTTTGTACCAAAGAAAAAACATCAGTACATGTCTTTGTTTGCGTTTACATGGACCACAACAATAGCCTGCAAGCAAATTAAAGTCACTGACAGGCAAATGAAACTCCTAGCAAATTACGATAATTTCTTTTTCTTCTTCTTCTTTACAACAAGTAAACCAAAAATTAGAAAATGTAATCCACGGGCAACTAAAACTAATCAAATATCTCATGCTCAATTTAATGTAATTATAAAAATTCACAATTTTATGTGAGATTAAGTGCAGTTTGATACTAGAAAATATTGCTAAAAACATCAAAATCATATAACTGTTCATGTATCGTGTCGGAAAAAAAAACTATATTTAAAATGAATCCCATGTTCATAATCTATACAGACATGAAGAAAAGTAATGGGGAATTAGGGTGGTGGAAAATAATTTATCACATGGTAGTGGAAAATAGTGATTTAAAAATCAAGTTACCATCCATTCTATAAAATATTAATAAGTATTGAATAAATTCTATTTATGTTTCTATTTCTCCTTCATACTCTTTGTATTGAAGCCGTTTAACAATTTACACAAAAGATTCATTGTTATTCATTGTTGTTATTGGTTTTAGTAGTACTGTATATGATCATATATATATTCTGTACTATTAAAACTAATAACAACCATGAATCTTTTTTATCAATTAGATACTAATGTGTATTGGGTTATAAATGTCATCTTTAATTTTGCTTGTCACTCCTTTTTATAATATGAACTGGGAAACGTATTATAAAAAAATTTATATGCTTCCTATGGAGGTATCTATTTAAACATAATAAATTTCATAACTTTGATATGTGATGTAACATCTTTTTATCATATAGTTCAATTTAAATTTTAAATCACTTTATATATATATATATATAGATAAAGAGAGAGTAGTTTTTAGCATGTATCAACTGCTTAATTTTAATAAGTTTTTTCAAAATTAGATTTTTTTTATTGTTAGTTATGTTGTTAGATAAGATTACGTAATACTCATAAACGAGTTGACCAAGACAACTTGGAATATCATCATTCATTCTCATAAGCAATATTTTTTTTGTAGTAATTGATTTATAAAAATGCATAAAACTCTCCATTAAGATCCTTTACAATCTTTTTAGAATTTATTTGAATCAACTTATTTCATCAATCTCAATTTAATTGGAGTAAATTTCGTATATTTTCTTCTTCTTTTATTTTAGTGGACTTTGTATCATATTTTCTATTAGCCTCTCTATAATCAAAATTATACTATATTTGTTAAAAAATAACTAAAACTAATCAAATATTTTATTTTTTAATCATTTTTTTAAATGGATACATAAGGAGGGGGTAATTTATTATAACAATTGATTGATTTGATGAACATGCTTATTTGAAGAAAAAAATTATTGTATCTCATATTGTGTTTGGACTAATATGCTATATATTGTGTTAATTAGGAATATAAATTGAAAGCACAACTAAGCCTTTATAAATTAATACTTTTAGGGCCATGAAAATTTATTAGTTAATCAAGATATTAGTTAATCAATAAATTAATAATTTATTAGTTTATACATTAATTAATAAAAATTTAATTTATTAGGGTATTCTTTATTTATTTTTTTCAAAATATTGAAGTTAATGCATATATCATATATTGTTATTATATATGAACATGATCTAATTTTCAAATTACAAGTTATTTATTATACATACCAAAGACAAATGATTAGTCCTTTTCTGTATTAATATCATATCATATCAGCACTCCTACCCATTAATATTATGTCATATCAATATTTTTAGCATGACTAACATGCAAATTAAAGTAAGTGACTTGATTGCTTATATAGTCTTACATATCATAATTTCTTATAACATTTGCTCCAAATAAGATATTTGTTACTTACCATGTAAATGTTAGTATAATACATCAAGTCTTGAAAGCTACTTCAAGAATTTCAGTTTAAAATTTAATTAAATCATCTTACTTAAAAATAAACAGATGCTATTTGATAATGTGCAATTGTCTCATTATGTGGCCCCTTAGATTTTAAAAGATAAGATCATGTAATACTCATAAACAAGTTGATCTAGTTAGACAATATGGAATATCAGCATCATTTATTTTCATATGCAATGTTTTTTTGGTAATTTATTCATAAAAATACTTAAAATCCTCCATTTAGATCCTTTATAATCTTTCTATAATTCACTTGAATCAACTAATTGCCATCAATCTTAAACTAATTATTGCAAATTTCATATATTGTTTTTTCTTCTTCTTCAATGGACTTTATATCATCTTTTACAATAACCTCTCTAAAAAAAAAAAAAATTATATTGCTTCACAAGCAACTAAAACCATAATTTTAAAACTTGGACTGGCTTAGCAGGTCCACCCGGGACCCAGCAGACCCATGCTTGGAACCGGTCCGAGTCTAAATAAAAACCCACCTAGGAGTTAGGCCAGCAAAACTCGATCAACCTGACAGGTTAACTAGGAATCCAGTCGACCCGGGTAAACCTAGCTAAGACCCGGCTACCTTCCTGACAGAGAAAGGCAACAACAGTCCGTAAGATCTAATCTTTGGAGGCAACTGTATTTTTTACAAGTACTCAACAAATGGCCTTTCCAAATCCTCATTTGAAATCTTTGTCTTCCCTTTCTCTTCATTATTCTCATTCCCATCATTACCAGAAGTACTTGCCCCTATTTGTGGCAACCGAGTGCCTTTGCACCATCTTAAAAAACCTTATCAATTGATTCTTTCCCCATTGTTGCAAACTTTGAACCCATTTGTGATTAATAATTTTGATAAGAGGGTAACGTCTCAACAAATAAAAAGAAAAGGAAAGTGAATAAATGCTTGAATATAAAGAGGGAATGTAGGAGAGAGAGTAGACTTCTAGCTTTTGGATTGTAGAAGTTCTTAACTACTCTCCATTGCCTAGGGTTTTGTGCCTTGAACTCAAATAAAAAATATTTCAAATTCGAGTGGAAGACAAATCTCACCTCGTTAGGTTAATTTCGTAATGGAGCCCACATGAGCTCCTCCTTCTTAACCGGCCCCTACATGTAATTAATAATTTTTTTGGGTTGATCCGGGTTCGGGTCGATCACCGGATCAAGTTTTAAAACTATAATTGAAACTAATAAAATCTTTTAATTTTGAATCATTTTTTTCTTACAATACATATAAAAAAAGGGGTGGTTTATAATAACAACCAATTGATTTGAACATGGTTGTTTGAAATAGTTATCGTGATTTTATCTCATGTTGTGTTTGGACTGATATGCTATATTATGTTGACTTCGAATATAAAATAAAAGTACAACAAAACCTATATAAATTAATATTTTTAGGTTCATGAAAATTTGTTAGTTAATTAAGAAATTATTTAATTAATAATTTATTAATTTAATTAATAAAAATTTGATCTATTAAGGGTTTTTTTTCTTCAAAACATTGAAGTTAATGCATATATCATGTATTGTTATATATAAACATTATCTAATTTTTAAATTACGAGTCTGGTCTATAATAATATTGTGTCATACCAATACTTCTAACATGAAAAGTATAAAAATTAAAGTTAGTAAGTTGATTGCTTATATAATCTTTTATATTCTAAATTTTTATAACATATGGTACTCTAAACAATATATTCGATTCTTGTCATGTAAATGCTATTTCTATATAACAAGTCTTGAAAGTTACAGCTTAAAAGTTAATTAAATAGTGTTACTTTTTGGATGTTTTTAAAAATAAATGATTGAACAAACTTCAGCAAGCTCATCATATCGGGCCAATTCTGAACTTTATGTTCGCAATACTTATTTGCCCAGTTTGAGCTGTAGGTACAACCTGAGCTGTATTCCTCTGGCTCGGAGAATGGTAGTGCAAATCAAGGAGAGTGATAAACTGAGAGATTCTTGAAGCCTTAGCTGATGGCAGTTTTCTTGTTTTTTCATCTGAGTTGGTTCTCAAGGATTTTTTTCACTTGACCTCAGAGTTTGGCAATTTTGATTGTTGAATTGACAGCAAAACATAAGTTGTAGGTTCTTTAATATATATATATATATATATATATAAAGGTGTCTCAGTAGAGGTTAAAAACGATAAATAACATGTTTATTGTAGTTGCTTTTATTTTTTAAAGTATTTTTTATTTAAAAAAATATATTAATAATATTTTTTTTATGTTTTAAAAATTTATTTTTTAAAAACAATATATTCAAATAATTTAAAAATATAAAAAATATATTAATTTAAAAAAATAATTTTGTTTAAAACACTTTTCAAACCCAATTCCAGACACCTTCAAAAACATTTTTCCACATCCACGTTTTTTAGGCACATGTGTGAAATCATTAATGGCAGATATTGACTAATGATAGATACTGAACAATTGATCTGCATTGGAAACCCTTAATGATTCAAACCAACCACTTGGTAGACTGTATTCAATACCATCAATATAAAGGTGTCTCATATCAGCATGCTAGCTCAGTAGAGGTTAAAAACGATAAAGAAGATGTTTAATAGTGTGGTTATTCTTTTAAAAAAAAAATTATTTTAAAAAAATATATTAATAATATATTTTTTATTTTTTAAAAATTTATTTTTAAAAACACTATATTCAAATAATTTAAAAATATTAAAAATATATTAATTTAAAAAAAACAACTTTTTTTAAAACACTTTTCAAGCCCAATTGCAACGCCTTCAAAAACATTTTTCCACATCCATGTTTTTTAGGCACATGTGTGAAATCATTAATGGCAGATACGTAAAAACAGACTGACTAATGATAGATACTGAACACATGATCTGCATTGGACACCCTTAATGATTCATACCAACCACGTGGTAGCCTGTATTCAATACCATCAGATTATATTTATTTTTATATTTTAAAAATATTTAAAAAAATTTAAATTTTTAATATTTTTTTATCATTTTAATATATTAATTTTAAAAATATTTTTTTAATATATTTTTAAATAAAAATTACTTTAAAAAATAAGCAATTTCACTTTCACCATGTGAATCTTTCCGTTCAGATGGACAATGCTGTCATCAGTACGAGCAACTACCTATTTACTTGTTGTACCAAAGACAAAACATCAGTCTTTGTCAGCATTTATATGGACCACGACAGTATTCGTACAACAGCCTGCATGCAAATTAAAGTCACTGACATGCAAATGAAACTCCTAACAAATTACGATAATTTCTTCTTCTTCTTCTTCTTTATAACATGCAAGCAAAAAATTATGAAATGCAGGTCCACGAGCAACTAAAGCTAATCAAATATCTCATGCTCAATTCAATATAATTATAAAAATTCACAACTTTATGTGAGATTAAGTGCAGTTTGATGCTAGAAAATATTGCTAAAAACATCAAAATTATATAACTATTCTTGTATCGTGCTGAAGAATAAAAAACATAAAAAAGAAGATGTTTTTTCTAGTGAGAACAAAATAAACTATAATTAATTATAAGGTTAGTTTCAATTATAGATAATTATTAAAGCAAAGGATAACACAACTATTTAAAGTGAATCCCATATTCATAGTCTATACAGGCATGAAGAAAAGTAATGGGAAATTAGGGGTGGTGGAAAACAATTTATGACATGGTGGTGGAAAATAGTAATTTAAAAATCAACGTACCATCCATTTTATAAAATATTAATAAGTATTAAATAAACTATATTTATGTTTCTATTTCTCCTTCATATTCTTTGTATTGAAGCCGTTTAATAATTTACACAAAGGATTCATTGTTGTTATTGTTTTAATAGTACTATATATATATATATATAATTTTTTTTTTATCGATTAGATGTGTATTGGTTATAATAGTTATCTCAAATTCCCTAATCACTCCTTTAATAAAATGAACTGGAAAACTTATTATAATTGGAAAGCTTATATTTTAATAAAATAAACCAGAAAACTTATTATAATTGGAAAGCTTATATGTTTACTATGAAGATATCTATTTAAACATAATAAATTAATTTCATAACTTTGATGTGTAGTGTAACACCTTCTCATCATATGGTTCAATTCAATTTTTGAATTATTATTTTTTATTATGTATAGATTAAGAGAGAATAGTTTGTAGTATCAACCTGTTAATTTGAATGGCTTTGTTTAGAATTAGTTTTTTTCCTTATTGTTTATGATATTGTGTTTTCTAGGAATATAAAATGAAAGTAACATTTCCAAAAACATGTTTGATAAATGAATACTATACTTTTAAAAAATTATGTTTTTACTTAAAAAATACTATAAAATGATCAACTACTTTGCTTTTAGTAAAAAGTATGAGGTAAGCTTTTATCAATAACAGCATCTACTTATTATACCAAAGGAAAATATTCAATCCTTCTTTGCATTATATATGAAACATGCCAATACTCCAACATGACCTGCACAAAGATAGACTTTGTGATGCTCAGAGAATAACCAGTATGATGCTATTAGTTACTTCTTTGATTTTACTTTGGAAAAAAAAAACCAAATACAAGAGAGAAAAAATACAATTCATTAACAAAAATGATAAACATATTTCCACATATAATTTCTCTCTTCTAATTGTATCTATTTTTTTCTTTAACAAAAAATTCATAAAATAATTAATAAAAAATTACTAATTACACTATAAGTATCATAAAATTACTCTGATATGCATGCAAATTAAAATTAGTGACATGATTGCTTATAAATTCTTGCACTTCATAATACTAAATTTGTTAATTAATTAAGATATTATTTAATCAATAAATTATTAATTTAGATATTATTAATAAAAATTTAATTTATTAAGGTATTATTGATTTATTTTTTCCAACATTAAAGTTAATTCATATATCATGTATTGTTATATATAAACACTATCTAATTTTCAAATTACAAGTTATTTATTATATCAAATGCAAATGATTAGTCCTTGTATGTATTAATCTTGGGTCATATCAATACACCTTGCATGACTAACATGCAAATTAAAATGAGTGATTTAATTGCTTATATAGTCCTCTATATCATAATTTCTTATAACATGTGGTGCAAAGAACATGTTCATTACTTGTCATGTAAATGCTAGTACTATACAACAAGTCTTGAAAGTTACTTCAAGGATTGCATATTAAAATTTAATAAAATTATCTTATCTTAAAATGGACAAATGCTTATTAATAATGTTTAATTGTCTTATCATGTGGTCGCTTAAACTTTAAAATATAAGTTTATATAATACTTATAAAGGGATTGACCTAAACAATGTGAAATATTAATATCATTCATTCTCATATACAATGTTTTTGTGGTAATTTGTTCATAAAAATGCATAAAATTCTTCTTTTAGATACTTTACAATTTTTCTAGAATTTATTTAAATCAACTAATTACCATCAATCTCAAACTAATTGATGAAAATTTCATATATTTTATTATTATTATTTTTCAATGAACTTTGTATCATATTTTACAATAGCCTTTCTAAAATAAAAATAAAAATAAAACTATGTTACTTCACAAGCAATTAAAACTAATCAAATCTTTTATTTTTGAATCAATTTTTTTTCTTACAATGTATATATAAGGAGGGGTAATTTATAATAACAACTAGTTGATTTGAACATGGTTGTTTGAAATTTTTTTTTTCTTCTAATTATATCTCATATTGTGTTTGGAATGATATGTTATATATATTATGCTCACTTGGAATATAAAATGAAAGCACAACTAAACTTCTATAAATTAATATTTTTAGGATCATGAAAATTTGTTAGTTAATTGAGATATTATTTAATCAATAAATCAATAATTATTAATTTATACATTAGTTAATAAAGTTGATTTAATAAGGTATTTTATTTTTATTTATTTCAAAAACATTGAATTTAGTGCATATATCATGTACTGTTTGTTATGTATGAACACTATCAAATTTCTAAATTACAAGTTATTTATTGTACCAAAGACAAATGATTAGTCATTATCTATATTATTATTATATCATATCAATACTCCTAACATGACCAGCATGCAAATTAAAGTTAGTGACCTAATTACTTATATAGATTTGCATATTATAATTTCATATAACATGTGGTGCAAATAATATGTTAATTACTTGTCATGTAAATGTTAATACTATATAACAAGGCTTGAAAGCGACTTTAAGAATTTCATCTTAAAATTTAATGAAATTATCTCGAAATAGATAGATATTTATTAATGATGTTTAATTGTCCCATCATGTAGCTCACTAGAATTTAAAAAATAAAATTATGCAATACTTAAAAATAAGTTGACCTCGATGATGTGAAATATCAACACCATTCATTCTCATATGCAATGTTTTTTTTGTAGTAATTTGTTCATAAAAATACATGGAATTCTCCTTTTAGATTTTTCATTATTTTTCTAGAATTCATTTAAATTAATTAATTATCATCAATCTCAAACTAATTAATGCAAATTTCATATAACTCAAGAAGAAAGAAATCGAAAAAAAGAAAAGAAAAGTATAAATAAAACTACGAACTAACACTATACAAGGCAAAGAAAACATGCACATGGAAAGGTTTCCATTCCTTCGCATCTAGGTGGGGGAGGTGGTCTCGTGCTATTGCTAATTGTTAGGTTATTTTTTCACCTTTATCCCTTTAATTAACTGTTAAATCCCAATCGATCAATTTGTGTTCTTTTATCTTTCTCTCTCTCTTACACAAGTGAACCCGAAAATATTAAAAAACTATTTGAAATTTTAATATTTCATAAAAAAAATTATAAAACAATACATGTAGATATATATTATATATATTATAAATAATTAAGTTTAAAAGATTATTTCAAAAAAATAATTTATGTCATGTTGCAAAGATATTATCTTATTCTTTTAAGTTGAAATATTTAAACTAAAAAGATTTTTTTATTTTATATTGAAAAAACATAACTTTTCTCTTATAAATACAGAGTATTGTTATTATTATTAATTATAACTAAAATTGATTAGTATTTCACTGTAGCGGGGTAACTGTTTACTATGAGTTACTTCATTGTGAATTATACTGTTCTGCACTGTAATGCAAATCTAAGCTCCATGTTGGAGGTGCGCCCACTAGGGCTGTGGACACCTAGTGTTTGGCTACTAGACTTGGATATGACGCAATGCAATTGGTCCAGCGTAGGACCTAATGATAATGGGTCTTGCACAGGACCCAAGTCTAACAAGTCTTGCCTCAAGACCCAATTCCCATAGTTCTTCATTAGAACTCAAATAATTTAAGCTGTAAATATTCTTCAGTTTTTTTAATATAATAATACGTGTTATAAATATTATTATTTCTCTTATAACTCAAAGTATTGATATAAAAAATAATATTATTTGTGTTATAATCATCTTTGAAATTCTTAATATAATTATTTATGTGATAAATATTATTATTTTTATTATAATTATAAATATTCATATAAAAAATAGTATTATTTGTGTTATTAATATTATAATTTTTATTATAATTAATAGTATGAAAATTAAAAATACTATCATTTGTGGTATAAATATTATAATTTTTAATATAATTAATAAAAAAATTAATAAATTTCAATAAAAAATTTTAATAATAAAAAATATTATTTTTTTATTATAAAATTTTACAGTATTTTTTATCAAAATAAAAATTAAGCCTGCCGCGTTGTGCGGACATCCAACTAGTATATACTAAAAGATTTAAATCCCATAAATAGTATTATTTGTGTTATTAATATTATAATTTTTATTATAATTAATAGTATGAAAATTAAAAATACTATCATTTGTGGTATAAATATTATAATTTTTAATATAATTAATAAAAAAATTAATAAATTTCAATAAAAAATTTTAATAATAAAAAATATTATTTTTTTATTATAAAATTTTACAGTATTTTTTATCAAAATAAAAATTAAGCCTGCCGCGTTGTGCGGACATCCAACTAGTATATACTAAAAGATTTAAATCCCATATTAAAAAAATAAAATATTGTTTTAATATTTATATAGTAAACTTTGGAATATGTTAGCAACCAACTAAAAAATATGAAAAAATAGGGGTCTCTGGAGAAAAGAAAAAATATACGTAAGAGAAAAAAAACGAGTTTTTACTATGTTTTGTCGAGTTACCCAGGTTTCAGGTCGACCTAACAAGTTGATCAGTTTTCTCCAGACCAATTGAAAGTCCGAGTTTTTAATAAAATAGATTAGTTAATTTACTAAGGTAGTTTCTATTTTTGTTTTACAAAATGTCAAAATGAATGCATATATCATGTATTGTTATATGTGAATACTATCTAATTTCTAAATTACGAACCAAAGACAAATGACTAGTCTATGTCTGTATTAATATTGTGTCATATAAATACTACTAGCATGACTCGCTTTTCAAAAACATCGAAATTAATGCATATATCATGTATTGTTATATATGAACATTATCTAATTTTCAAATTATAAATTAAAAGCAAATGACTAGTCCTTGTATTAATTAATATTGTGTCATATCAATATTCCTAGCATGGTCACCATGCAAATTAAAGTCAATGAATTAATTGTTTATATAATCTTGTATATCATTAATTCTTAGAACATGTGGAGCAACTACCATATTCGTTACTTGCCATGTCATTGTTAGTACTATGCAACAAGTCTTGAAAGCTACTTCAAGAATTCCAAGTTAAAATTTAATTAAGTAATCTTATTTTAAAATAGACAAATGCTTATTGATGATGATCAAGAGTCCCATCATATGGTCCATTATAAAACAATCCATGTGGATATATATTATATATATTGTAAATAATTAAGTTTAAAAGATTATTTCAAAAGATTTTTTATGTAACATTACAAAGATACTATCTTATTCTTTTAAATTGAAGTATTTAAACCAAAAAGGTTTTTTTATCCTATATTGAAAAAACATAACTTTTCTCTTGTAAATATAAAGTATTGTTATTATTATTAACTATAACTAAAATTGATTAATGTTTCACTGTAGCGGAGGCTACTGTTCACTGTAAGTTACTTCATTGTGAATTAAACTATTCTGCACTGTAACGTAGATCCAAGCTCCATGCTGGAGGTGTGCCCACTAGGACTGTATACACGTAGTGCTTGGCTGCCAGACTTAGGTATGACAAGGTCGTGTGCTAGACCCAATGCAATTGGTCTTGCGCAGGACCTAAGTCTAACGGGTCTTGTGCAGGACCTAAGTCTAACGGGTCTTGCCTCACGACCCAATTCCCATAGGTTGTTGCTAGAACCCAAATAATTTATGCTGTAAATATTCTTCAATTTTTTTAATATAATAAAGTATGTTATAAATATTATTATTTCTCTTATAACTCAAAGTATTGATATAAAAAATAATATTATTTGTGTTATAATCATCCTTGGAATTCTTAATATAATTATTTATGTGATAAATATTATTATTTTTATTATAATTCTAAATATTCATATAAAAATAGTATTATTTTTGTTATTAATATTATTATTTTTATTATAATTAATAGAATGAAAATTAAAAATACTATCATTTGTGGTATAAATATTATTATTTTTAATATAATTAATAAAAAAATTAATAAATTTGAATAAAAAATTTTATATTAAAAAATTTTATTTTTTTATATTATAAAATTTTATAGTATTTTTTTTTATCAAAATAAAAATTAAGCTTGTCGCGTTGCGCGGGCATTCAACTAGTATATACTAAAGAGCTTCAATCCCACATTAGAAAATAAAACATTCTTTTAGTATTTATATATTAAACTTTGAAATCTGTTAGCAATCAACTAAAAAATATGAAAAAAATAGGGGTCTCTAGCGAAAAAAAAATACTTAAGAGAAAAAAAACAGGTCTTTACTATGTTTTGCCGGGTTATCCAGGTTTCAGGTTGACCTGACAGGTCAATTAGTTTTTTCCAGACCAATTGAAAGTCCGAGATTTTAATAAAACAGATGAGTTAATTTACTAAGGTAGTTTCTATTTTTGTTTTCCAAAACGTCAAAATGAATGCATATATCATGTATTGTTATATATGAATACTATCTAATTTCTAAATTACGAACCAAAGACAAATGACTAGTCCTTGTCTGTATTAATATTATGTCATATCAATATTGCTAGCATGACCCGCTTTTCAAAAACATCGAAATTAATGCATATATCATGTACTGTTATGTATGAACACTATCTAATTTTCAAATTATGAATTAAAGGCAAATGACTAGTCCTTGTTTGTATTAATATTATGTCATATCAATACTACTAGCATGGCCAGCTTTTCCAAAACGTTGAAATTAATGCATATATCATGTATTGTTATATGTGAACGCTATCTAATTTTCAAATTACTAACCAAAGGCAAATGACTAGTCCTTGTCTTAATTAATATTGTGTCATATCAATACTCCTAGCATGACCACCATGCAAATTAAAGTCAATGAATTAATTGTTTATATAGTCTTGTATATCATTAATTCTTATAACATGTGGAGCAACTACCATATTCGTTACTTGCCATGTCATTTTTAGTACTATGCAACAAGTCTTGAAAGCTACTTCAAGAATTCCAAGTTAAAATTTAATTAAGTTATCTTATCTTAAAATAGACAAATGCTTATTGATGATGATCAAGAGTCCCATCATATGGTCCATTATACTTTAAAAGATACGATTACGTATAATGCTCACCTAGATGATGTGAAATATCAACATCATTTATTCTTATATGCAATGTTTTGTTTGTAATGTTTTCATAAAAATACATAAAATCTACATTTAGATCCTTTAAAATCTTTTAAGAATTGATTTGAATCAACTAATTACCTTTAGTCTCAAACTAATTAGAGCGGATTTCTTAGATTTTATTCTATTTCTTCTCCTTCAGCGAACTTTGTATCATATTTTACAATAGTCTCTCCAATATCAAAAAATAAAACTATGTTGCTTCACAAGCAAAAAAACCTAATCAAATCTTTTTTTTAATCGATTTTTTCTTACAATTTATACACAAGAAAAAAGTAGTTTATAATAACAACTAGTTGATTTTAACATGCTTATTTGAAATAGTTTCTTCATGATTATATCTTAATGTTATGTTTGTAATGATATGCTATGTTATGTTAACTAGGAATATAAAATGAAAGCACATCTAAACCTATATAAATTAATACTTTTAAGGCCATGAAAATTTGTTAGTTAATTGGGATATTATTTAATCGATAAATGAATAATTTATTAAGCTATACATTAATTAATAAAAGTTGATTTATTAAGGCATTTTAATTTTATGTTTATTTGTTTTTCAAAACATTGAAGTTAATGCATATATCATGTATTGTTATGTATGAACACTATCTAATTTTCAAATTATGAATTATTTATTGTACCAAACACAAATGACTAGTCCTTGTCAAAATTAATATTGTGTAATATCAATCCTCCTAGCATGGCCAACCTGTAAATTAAAGTCAACAACTTAATTGTTTATATAGTCTTGCATATTATTAATTCTTATAACATGTGAAGCAAATAATATATTTGTTACTTGTCATGTCAATACTAGTACTATGCAACAAGTCTTGAAAGTTACTTCAAGAATTCCAGGTTAAATTTTTATTAAATTATCTTATCTCAAAATAGACAAATGCTTATTAATGATGATTAAGAGTACCATCATATGGTCCATTATACTTTAAACGATAAGATTACATATAATGCTCACCTAGATGATGTGAAATATCAATATCATTTATTCTTATATGTAATGTTTTCATAAAAATACATAAAATCTACATTTAGATCCTTTACAATCTTTAAAGAATTGATTTGAATCAACTAATTACCTTCGGTCTCAAACTAATTAGAGTGGATTTCTTAGATTTTATTCTCCTTCTTCTTCTTTAGTGGATTTTGTATCATATTTTACAATAGTCTCTCCAATATCAAAAAATAAAACTATGTTGTTTTATAAGCAACAAAAACTAATCAAATCTTTTTTTTTAAATCATTTTTTTTTACAATTTATACATGAAAAGAGGGTAATTTATAATAAAAACCAGTTGATTTGAACATGCTTATTTGAAATAGTTTCTTCTTGATTATATCTCAATGTTGTGTTTGTAAATGATATGCTATATTATGTTGACTAGCAATATAAAATGAAAGCACATCTAAACCTATATAAATTAATACTATTAAGACCATGGAAATTTGTTGGTTAATTGAGATATTATTTAATCGATAAATGAATAATTTATTAAGTTATGCATTAATTAAAAAAATTTGATTTATTAAGGTATTTTAATTTTATGTTTATTTATTTCTAAAATATTGAAGTTAATATATATATCATGTATTGTTATGTATGAACACTATCTAATTTTCAAATTATAAATTATTTATTATATTAAATACAAATGACCAGTCCTTGTTAATAGTAATATTGTGTTATATCAATACTGCTAACATGGTCAGAATGCAAAGTAAAGTCAATAACTTAATTATTTATATGGTCTTGTATATTATAAATTCTAATAACACGTGTTGCAAATAACGTGTTGCAAATAACATATTGATTGCTTGCCATGTAAATATTAATATTATATAACAAGTCTTGAAAGCTACTTGAAGAATTCCTGCTTAAAAGTTAATGAAATAGTTTTATCTTTTTGAATGTTTTAAAAAATTAATGATTGAAAAGATTCTAATAAACTTATTATATTGGGTTAAATTCTAAACTTGAATGTGAAGATTTTTGGTTATACTTTTATATAAATAAGAAGTTTAATGGGTCTTGAGTTTACAAATAATACCTTTCAATAAAAATTCAAAGTATCAACTAGTAAGTTTTCCCTAGAAATTCTAATGACCAATTTAATAGCATCCCTCGCATAAATGATGCAAATATATATGGTACGTACCAAGAAAACAAATTAACAGGACTCATAATATATTAAGCAATTTAATTTACAGTCTAAATTTCAAAAAAAAAGAAATAAGCTTATATTAATGAGATGTACCTCGTACTGATGCATATATAAAATCATAACACAAGAAAGAAGAAAACGACAAAAAGAAAAAGAAAAAATAAAACCACAAACTAACACTATAAACAAGTCAACGAAAACATGCACATGGAAATGTTTCCATTCCTTCGCATCTACGTGGGGGAGGTCTTTTAGATTCAGCCAGGTAAGTGATTAAATATTATTAGTTCTTTAATAACATCATTATTAATTTTGATTAGTTTACAAGCATTACAGTAGTGCTAATTATTAGGGCCAATCAAATTGCTTTTGAATTTATTATACTGGATTTAAACTTATGATGCACGCTCTGGAAATATAATAATGATTATATGATTTGAGGAAATGTAAAAATAATTTTGGTTTGATTATTTTTTTAAATAAAAATTGAATTGAATAGAACCAAAAATAATTACCTCTAAATATATATAATAAAAAATTTCAAATTTTATATTAAAAACTAAAATATTTTTTTAATATTTATATAATAAATTTTAAAATGTGTTAACAACCAACTAAAAAATATATAAAAAAAATCTGGCAAAAAAAACATATTTTTTACTTCTTCTTCTATATAACACGTAAACCAAAAATTATAAAATGTAGGTGCACGAGCAACTAAAACTAATCAAATATTTCATCGCCTCTGTTCATGCCTCCAGATGGGCTTCCATTCCCTATGCTTTTATCCTTGTGCTGTCTCTCCGAAGAACTTCTCTCACTCTCTCACAAATCCACCAAAATTTCAGAAGAGGTCAAATCAAGAAAAGCTTCTAGTTTGAAAAGAGCGGTAGACTAAAATGGCCCTGCCATCTCCCATCCTGGTCCTTGTAAGCTTATAGGGCTAAAGCTTCCCCTCCTTTTATTAGAGAAAAAAAAAATGTTCAAGATCAATTTGGACAACAGGACATCTCCAGATGGGAAAAGATAATTAACAAATTTTAAAATATTAGAGAACTGCAATTGTGTTGAATATCTGACAATAAAACACACCTAAATCACCTTTCACACACACGCACACAAAAAATAAAATAAAATAAAATAAAATAAAAACTTTCAAATCGTAGCAGTTTTAAATCATTTCTTGTTTATTTCATAATCTTACAAACGGGCATTTCTACGCTTTCTTTTCATGTTGCTGATCCATAGCAAGATTTTAACAGTGTTTGCCCTCATATTCGAGATTTGTGCCCTTATCTGGTAAGTTTATCTTTCACTTATGCCCATTTCACCAGTTTTATGGGAAGGCATAAGGACACAAGATTAGAATTGTACAGTGAAGTCTTGCAATATTGTATATAGTACACAATAGTGTTCAGACTATTTGGGATAGAAATTATACAGCACACTCTCATTTGTTTTTCAGAGACTACAATACATGGTTCCTGCCATGTACTGTTTCTTCTCTAATTTTCCAGACTACAAAATATGTTTTTCAGCCTTTTTTCCTCTGACATCTATATAATAGCTTCTCTGAGTTGAACAATAGGAAGTTCTTTTGGCTTTTTAAATGCTTTGTTCGCAATACTTATTTGCCCAGTTTGAGCTGTTTCAGGTACAGCCTGATCTATATTCCTTTCGCTCGGAGAATGCTGTCTAATTTGATGATCCGATTATGTGACACTGAGTTATAGCTAGTGCAAAGTCAAGGAGAGTGATAAACTAAGAGATTCTTGAAGCCTTGGCTGACGGCAGTTTCTTGTTTTTTCATCTATGAGTTGGTTCTCAAGGATTTTATTTTTATGAAAATTATATACATCCTAGACCTAGTAAAGAGTGAAAAGTAGCCAATATTTTAGCAGCATGCATTGATTAGACGAGGACCATTCTAACTTTAGTTTTTTGCTCCTCCATGCAGTGACGCAGATAAGGGATTCAAGAGTTGAATTCACTGAAAATATGAGCTTTTCCTAGTCAAAACAGGAAATGCTTTAACAACTGAAATGGGCCAAAATTATTCCGTTTAGGCCTGGCAAACAACTTCCCAGTTCAACTAAACCCTAACGTAAGGCATTATACTTCCCTTCAAGAGGTGCAAATACGAAAATATGGCCAGATAAGGAATCTCGCATGTCTCAAAGATGGGAAAGACAAAAGGTGTCTTATCAGGTTGCTAGCTCATAAGAGATTAAAAACGATAGAGACATTTTTCCACATTCACGTTTTAGCCTTAACTGATTGACTAATGATAGATACCTACCGAATGATCTGCATTGGCAAACCTTAATGATTGATACCAACCGCTGGATAGACTGTCTTCAAATCTTATTGTACCAAAGACAAAACATCTGTCTTTGTCTGCATTTATAAGGACCACGACAGTATTCCTACCACAGCCTGCATGCAAATTAAAGTCGCTGACATGCAAATGAAACTCCTAGCAAATTACGATAATTTCTTCTTCTAACATGCAAACAAAAAATTATAAAATGTAGGTGCACGAGAAACTAAAACTAATCAAATATTTCATGCTCAATTCAATGTAATTATAAAAGTTCACAACTTTATGTGAGATTAAATGCAGTTTGATTCTAGAAAATATTGCTAAAAACATCAAAATCATATAAACGTTCATGTATCATGCCAAAAAAAAAAAACTAAAAAAGCCTTCTTTCACAAGATTTTTTTTCTAGTGAGAACAAAATGAACTATGATTAATTATAAGGTTAGTTTCGATTATAGGTAATTATTAAAGCAAAGGATAATACAACTATTTAAAGTGAATCCCATGTTCATAATCTATACTGACATGAAGAAAAGTAATGGGAAATTAGGGGTGGTGGCAAATAATTTATGACATGGTGGTGGAAAATAGTAATTTAAAAATCAAGGTACCATCCATTCTATAAAATATTAATAAGTATTGAATATACTATATTTATGTTTCTTTATTTCTCCTTCAAACTCTTTATATTGAAGCAGTTTAATAATTTACACAAAAAATTCATTGTTGTAATTGATTTTAATAATACAATATATATATATATATATATATATAATTATTTTTTATCGATTAGATGTGTATTGGGTTATAATAATCATCTCAAATTTCCTAATCACTCATTTCATGAAATGAACAGGAAAACTTATTTTAATTAGAAAGCTTATATGTTTACTATGGAGGTATCTATTTAAACATAATAAATTAATTTCATAACTTTGATGTGTGGTGTAACACCTTCTCATCACATGGTTCAATTCAATTTTTGAATCATTTTTTTTATTTATTATGTATAGATCAAGAGAGAGTAGTTTGTATTTATATTGTGTTTTCTAGAAATATAAAATGAAAGTAACATTTCCAAAAACATGTTTGATAAATGAATACTATACTTTTAAAAAATTATGTTTTTACTTAAAAAATACTGTAAAATGATCAACTACTTTGCTTTTAGTTAAAAGTATGAATAACAGCATGTACATATTATACCAAAGGAAAATATTCAATCCTTTTTGCATTATATATGAACCATCTCAATACTCCAACATGACCTGCACAAAGTGACCTGCACAAAGATAGACTTTGTGATGCTCGAAGAATAACTAGTATAATCCTATTAGTTTCTTCTTTAATTTTACTTTGAAAAAAAGAAACAACTACAAGAAAGAGAATACAATTGATCATGACCCATTAAAAATGATAAACATATTTTCAAATATGATTTCTCTCTATTTGTTTCTTTAACAAAAACTTCATAAAATAATTAATAGAAAATTACTAATTACTCTATAAGTATCATAAAATTACTTTGACCTACATGCAAATTAAAGTTAATGACATGATTGGTTATAAATTATTGCACTTCATAATACTAAATATTGTTAATTAATAAAGATATTATTTAATCAATAATTATTAATTTATTTATTATTAATAAAATTTTAATTTATTAAGGTATTATTTATTTATTTTTTCCAAACATTAAAGTTAATGCATATTGTTATATATACACGCTATTTAATTTTCAAATTACAAGTTATTTATTATATGTAATGCAAATGATTAGTCCTTATATGTATTAATATTATGTCATAGTAATACACTTGACATGTTAAGCATGCAAATTAAAGTGAGTGATTTAATTGCTTATATAATCTTGCGTATCATATTTTTTTTATAACATGTGTTGCAAATAACATGTTCATTACTTGTCATGTAAATGCTAGTAATATACAAAAAATCTTGTAAGTTACTTCAAGAATTCCAAATTAAAATTTAATAAAATTATTTTATCTAAAAATAGACAAATATTTATTAATGATATTCAATTATCTCATCATTTAGTCCATTAAACTTTAAAAGATAAGTTTACATAATACTTATAAAGGAGTTGACCTAGACAACGTGAAATATTAGTATCATTCATTCTCATATGCAATGTTTTTATGGTAATTTGTTCATAAATATGTATAAAATTCTCCTTTTAGATACTTTATAATTTTTTTAGAATTCATGTAAATCAACTAATTACCATCAATCTCAAATTAATTGATGAAAAATTCATATATTTATTACTTTTCTTCTTCAATGGACTTTGTATCATATTTTACAATAGCCTCTCTAAAACTAAAAAAAATAAAACTATATTGCTTCACAAGCAACTAAAACTAATTAAATCTTTTATTTTTGAATCAATTTTTTCTTACAATGTATACATAAGGAAGGGTAGTTTATAATAACAACTAGTTGATTTGAACATGGTTGCTTGAAATAGTTTTTTTTTTCTAATTATATCCGTTAATTGAGATATTATTTAATCGATAAATCAATAATTTATTAATTTATAAATTAGTTAATAAAATTTTATTTAATATGGTATTTTATTTTTATTTTTATTTTTATATATTTCAAAAAATTGAAGTTAATGCATATATCATGTATAATAAATGTATTGTTATGTATGAATACCATCAAATTTTCAAATTACAAGTTATTTATTGTATTAAAGACAAATGATTAGTCATTATCTGTATTGTTATTTTGTCATATCAATACTCCTAGCATGACCAACATGCATATTAAAGTTAATAACCTAATTGCTTATATAGATTTGTGTATCATAATTTCTTATAACATGTGGTGCAAATAACATGTTCGTTACTTGTCATGTAAATGTTAATATTATACAACAAGGCTTGAAAACTACTTTAATAATTTCATCTTAAAATTTAATGAAATTATCTTGAAATGGATAGACATTTATTAATGATGTTTAATTATCCCATCATGTAGTTTATTAGACTTTAAAAGATAAAATTATGCAACACTTAAAGCCAAGTTGACCCAATAATGTGAAATATCAACACCACTCATTCTCATATGTAATGTTTTTTGCGGTGATTTGTTCATAAAAATACATAGAATTTTCCTTTTAGATTCTTCGTAATCTTTCTAGAATTCATTTAAATTAACTAATTACCATCAATCTGAAACTAATTGATACAAATTTCATATAACTCAAGAAGAAAGAAATCGAAAAAAAGAAAAGAAAAGTATAAATAAAACTACGAACTAACACTATACAAGGCAAAGAAAACATGCACATGGAAAGGTTTCCATTCCTTCGCATCTAGGTGGGGGAGGTGGTCTCGTGCTATTGCTAATTGTTAGGTTATTTTTTCACCTTTATCCCTTTAATTAACTGTTAAATCCCAATCGATCAATTTGTGTTCTTTTATCTTTCTCTCTCTCTCTGTTTTTTTTTTTTTCCTTTTACTTAAAGAAGCAGGAGCCCAAATAATTAGAAAACCTATAAATAATACATTCTGGTTGCTCTCTTTCCATTCGATGGAAGTTAATTCCGGCAAAAAGTGGAATTTAGAGTAAATAATTTTGATTTGTGGTGTAACACCTTCTCATTAAGTTCATATACTTTTTAATCAAGTTTTTTTTTTCTTGGTATATTTTGATAAAGAGGAGGTAGTTTCTAGTGCCAATCAGTTAATTTGAAGAGGCTTGTTTTAAATCATTTGTTTCTTACTATTTGATACGTTGTGTTTTGTTAGTTATGTTGTCTAGGAATATGACCTGAAAGTGGCATTACAAAAAATATGTTTGATAAATAAATATTGTGATTTAAAAAAAAAATTAATTTGACTTTAAAAAATACCACACCTCACAGTCATTTACTTTACTTTTTAGTTAAAAACATAGTTATCAAGCCTGATTCGGGTGTTAACCAGGTTGAAGGGTAGAGTCCTAGGGTACACGAGTCAACTCAAAAATATTAAATTTTTTTTTTGAGATTTTAATATTTAATATAAAAAAATTACGAAATAATCCATGTGGATATAGATTATACATGTTGTCGCTACACCACCTCTGGGG
>NW_011500835.1:28671-28800 GCF_000495115.2 Populus euphratica | reverse complement strand
ATAAAAAATTACCTGAGTACCCCTGTATAGGCAAAAGACTGAAATACCCTTGGATTTATCGAAAATTTACTGTTCACGCGCGAAAAGCACGTGTGGCTCACGCGCGGTTACTGTTGATGGCGGGGAAAA
>NW_011500835.1:13440-27877 GCF_000495115.2 Populus euphratica | reverse complement strand
ATCTACAACTCTAGATATGATCCAATTACCGAACAGTGTTCTGGTATGGACTGCACCGGCATCTCTTTTCTAAGTTTGACCATATCTTTGTCTTTTCAATTTCAGTTCTTAAACTCATCAATTAATCCTTTCATTTGTGTGATAGACCCACATTTAAAATAAATATTTACCATAAATTAAAGGTATCTTATATTATTAGATATATTATTATAAAACATGCTTTAGTTAAGGAGTTATTGATACTTGAAGTGCAAAATGATGATATAAAACCATGACAAAAATGCACTTTTAAGTACTAATCACTACACTGTTTGGTGGGGGCATGAGATGAGGTTGCAACCTACAGGATCCAAGTGGGTTGGAGGCGCTTCCACTAGGGCTGCGAACACTTGACGTTTGGCTGCTAGACTTGGGCGTGGCTAGGTCCTGTGTTGGACCCAATGCAATTAGTTCAGCACAGGACCTAATAACAATAGATCTTGCGCATGACCCAAGTCTAATGGGTCCTACCTCAAAACCCAATTTGCATAGGTACTAGCCAGGACCCAAATAATTTATGTTGTAAATATTCTTCAGTTTTCTTAATATAATTATGTGTGTTATAAATATTATTATTTTTATTATAACTCAAAGTATTGATATAAAAAATAGAATTATTTGTGGTGTAATCATCCTTGGAATTCTTAATATAATTATTTATGTGATAAATATTATTATTTTTATTATAATTCTAAATAGTCATATAAAAATAGTGTTATTTGTGTTGTTAATATTATTATTTTTAATATAATTAATATTATTAATAAAATAATTAATAAATTTGAATAAAAAATATTATTAATATTAAAAAAATATTATTTTTTGTAAGATAAAATTTTAAAGTATTTTTTCTATGAAAATAAGAAGTAAGCCCACCATGTAACGCGGGCATCCAACTAGTATATATTAAAGAGTTTCAAATCTCAAATTGAAAAAATAAAGTATTCTTCTAGTATTTATATAGTAAACTTTGAAATGTGTCAACAACCAACTAAAAATAAAATAAAATAGGGATCTCTGGTGAAAAGAAAAAAAATATTTGAGAGAAAAAAAAGGGTATCTACTAGGTTTTGTTTGGTTACCAGGGTTTTGGGTTGACCTAACAAATCGATTGATTTTCTCTAAATCAATTGTAAGTATGAGTTTTTAATAAAACAGATGAGTTAATTTACTAAGGTAGTTTCTATTTTTTTCCAAAACGTTGAAATTAATCCATATATCATATATTGTTTATATGTGAACACTATCTAATTTTTAAATTACAAACCAAATGCAAAAGACTTGACCTTGTCTGTATTAATATTATGTCATATCAATACTACTAGCATGACCAGCTTTTCTAAAACATCGAAATTAATGCATATATCATGTATTGTTATATGTGAATACTATCTAATTTTCAAATTACAAACCAAAGGCAAAAGACTAGTCCTTGTCTGTACTAATATTGTGTTATATCAATACTCCTAGCATAGCCAGCTTACAAATTAAAGTGAGTGACTTGTTTGCCTATATAGTCTTGCATATCTTAATTTCTTATAACATGTGGAGCAAATAATATACTTGTTACTTGCCATGTAAATGTTAGTACTATGTAACAAGTCTTGAAAGCTACTTCAAGAATTTCAGGTTAAAATTTAATTAAATTATCTTATCTCAAAATAGATAAATGCTTATTGATGACGTTCAAGAGTCTCATCATATGGTCCATTATACTTTAAAAGATAAGATTATGTATAATGCTCACCTAGACGATATGAAATATCAACATCATTTATTCTTATATGCAATGTTTTTGTTGTAATGTTTTCATAAAAATACATAAAATCTCCATTTAGATCCTTTATAATCTTTTAAGAATTAATTTGAATCAACTAATTACCATTTGTCTCAAACTAATTAGAGCGGATTTCTTGATTTTATTCTCCTTTTTCTTGAGTGGACTTTGTATTATATTTTACAATAGCCTCTCCAAAATCAAAAAATAAAACTATGTTGCTTCACAAGCAGCTAAAAATAATCAAATCTTTTATTTTTTTAATTATTTTTTTCTTACAATTTATACATAAAAAATGGTTAGTTTATAATAACAACCGTTTGATTTGAACATGCTTATTTGAAATAGCTTCTTCCTGGTTATATCTTAATGTTATGATTGTAATGATATGCTATATTATGTTGACTAGGAATATAAAATGAAAGCACTTCTAAATCTCTATGAATTAATAGTTTAAAGACCATGAAAATTTTTTAGTTAATTGGGATATTATTTAATTGATAAATGAATAATTTATTAAGTTATACATTAATTAATAAAAGTTGATTTATTAAGGTGTTATAATTTTATGTTTATTTTTTTCCAAAACATTGAAGATAATACATATATCATGTATTGTTATGTATGAACACTAACTAATTTTCAAATTACAAATTATTTATTATACCAAATACAAATGACTAGTTCTAATTTTCAAATTACGAACCAAATGCAAAAGACTTGTTCTTGTCTGTATTAATATTATGTCATATCAGTACTACTAGCATGACCAGCTTTTTCAAAACATCGAAATTAATGCATATATCATGTATTGTTAAATGTGAACACTATCTAATTTTCAAATTACAAACTAAAAGCAAATGACTAGTCCTTGTCTGTATTAATATTATGTCATATCAATACTCCTAACATGACCAGCATCAAATTAAAGTTAATGACTTAATTGTTTATATAGTCTTTTATATCATTAATTCTTATAACATGTGGAGCAAATAACATGTTCCTTACTTGTTATGTAAATGTTAGTACTATGCAATAAAATTTAATTAAATTATTTTATCTCAAAATAGATGGTTGGTTATTGATGATGTTCAAGTGTACCATCATATGGTCCATTATAGTTTAAAAGATAAGATTACTTATAATGCTCACCTAGACGATGTAAAATATCAACATCATTTATTCTTATATGCAATGTTTATGTTGTAATGTTTTCATAAAAATACATAAAATCTCCATTTAGATTCTTTACAATCTTTCAAGAATTGATTTGAATAAACTAATTACCATCAATCTCAAACTAATTAGAGCAGATTTCTTAAATTTTATTCACCTTCTTCTTCAGTGGACTTTGTATCATATTTTACAATAGCCTTTCCAATACCAAAAAATAAAACTATGTTGCTTTACAAGCAACAAAAACTAATCAAATCTTTTATTTTTTTAATCAATTTTTTCTTATAATTTATACACAAGAAGAGGGTAGTTTATAATAACAACCAGTTGATTTGAACATGCTTATTTGAAATAATTTCTTTCTAATTATATCTCAACGTTGTGTTTGTAATGATATGCTATATTATGTTGACTAGAAATATAAAATAAAAGTACATACAAACCTCTATAAATTAATACTTTTAAGACCATGAAAATTTGTTAGTAAATTGAGATATTATTTAATTGATAAATGAATAATTTATTAAGTTGTGCATTAATTAATAATAGTTGGTTTATTAAGGTATTTTAATTTTATGTTTATGTTTTTCAAAACACTGAAGTTAATGTATATATCATGTATTGTTATTATTATGTATGAATATTATCTAATTTTCAAATTACAAATTATTTATTGTACCATACATAAATGACTAGTCCTTGTTAATAGTAATATTATGCCATATCAATACTCCTAGCATAACTAGTATATAAATTAAAGTTAATAACTTAATTGTTTATATAGTTTTGCATATTATAAATTCTAATAACACGTGTTGCAAATAATATATTGATTGCTTACCATGTAAATATTAGTATTATACAACAAGTTTTGGAAGCTACTAATAGAATTCCGGCTTAAAAGTTAATAAAATAGTGTTACCCTTTTGGATGTTTTTAAAAATTAATGATTGAAAGCATTCTAGTAAGCTTATCGTAGTGGGTTGAATTCTAAACTTGTATACGGAGACCTTTGGTTACACTTTTATAACTAAGAAGTTTAATGGGTTTTGAGTTTACAAATAAGACCTTTCAATAAAAATTCAAAGTATCAACTAGTAAGTTTTCCTTAGAAATTCTAATGACCAATTTAATAGCATCCCTCACATAAATGATGCAATATATATATATATATATATATAGACACACACACACCGAGAAAACAAATTAACAGTACTCATAATATATTAAGCAATTTAATTATCAGTCTAAATTTCAAAACAAGAAATAAGCTTATAAAATCATAACTCAAGAAGGAAGAAAACGAAAAAAAGAAAAAAAATAAATAAATAAATAAAACCACAAACTAACACTATAAACAAGGCAAAGAAAACATGCACATGGAAATGTTTCCATTCCTTTGCATCTACGTGGGGGAGGTCTTTTAGATTGAGCTAGGTAAATGATTAAATATTAGTTCTTTAATAACATCATTATTAATTTTGATTACTTTACAAGCATTATAGTGGTAAGTAGGGTCAATCAAATGACTTCTGAACTTATGACATTTATTTTTTAAAATATTTTTTATTTTAAAATATATTAAAATTTATTTATTTTTTATTTGTAAAAATTATTTTTCTAATTGAGGTTGGTAATTTGCTTCACGCTTTCCTATCTCTGAAGATTAAAAGCTCACACTTCAATAAATAAATTGCATAATCCATGCCCAGAGTGGTCTCGTGCTATTGCTAATTGTTAGGTTATTTTTTCTCCTTTTTCCCTTTAATTAACTGTTAATCCCAATCGATCAATTTGTGTTCCTCTCTCTCTCTCTCTCTTTCTTTTTCTTTTTCTTTTTTTCCTTTTACTTAAAGAAGTTGGAGCCCAAATAATTAGAAAACCATTTTATGGAAGTTAATTCCGGCAAAAAGTGGAAATTTAGAGTAAAAATGTCCCATGACTTTTTTCCTGCTCGCATGTGTTTTATGTTCCCGAGGCCTGTGAATGAAGAAAAAAGAAGCCAACTTGGCTGCTTGCTTGCTTGCTGGGGAATCCTGGAGTGTAATTTGCAAATGGAAAGCATTAATGCTGGCAATTATAGATAATTTCGAAATTGAATAACAAATTGTATTTCTAACATGATTTGAAAACAGTCATTCTTAATCTCTAATTTCCTAGCCACTCCTTTCATGATTTGAATTTGAGAACTTTTTATAAAAAGCCCACATTTTTACTATGGACATATCCATTTGAGCACTATAATTTTGATAAATTTGATTTGGGGTGTAACACCTTCTCATTAAGTTCATATACTTTTTAATCAAAATTTTTTTTCTTGCTGTCTTTTGATATAAAGAGGCTTGTTTCTAGTGCCAATCTGTTAATTTCAATAGGCTTGTTTTAATTAAAATCATTTTTTTTATTTGATATTTTGTGTTTTGTTAGTTATGTTTTCTAGGAATATGACATGAAAGTGGCATTACAAAAAATATGTTTGATAAATAAATATTGTGCTTTTAAAAAAAATTATTTTTGCTTTAAAAAATACCACATCTCGCAATCATTTGCTTTACTTTTTAGTTAAAAGCATAGTTATCTGACATTAGAAATATATTATTTTATTTTTTTAAGTTAAATTATTTAAATTATAAAGGTTTTTTTATTTTATATTGAAAAACATAACTTTTTTTCTTATGAATATAAAGTATATATACTAAAGAGACTCAAATCTCATATTGAAAAAATAAAATATTTTTCTAGTATTTATATAGTAAACTTTGAAATGTGTTAGTAACCAACTGAAAAAAAAGAGGTCTCTAACAAAAAGAATAAACATATTTTAGAGAAAAAAAAAAACAAGTCTCTATTGGGTTTTGCCAGATTACTCGTGTTTTGGGTTGAACTGGAGGGTTGATCTGCTTTCTCCGGACTAATTATAGGTCGGGGTTTTTAATAAAATAGACTGGTTAATTTACCAAGGTAGTTTCTGTTTTGGTTTTCCAAAACGTCAACACACACACACACATGTGAACACTATCTAATTTTCAAATTACAAATCAAAAGCAAATGATTAGTCCTTGTCTATATTAATATTGTGTCATATCAATACTTCTAGCATGATCAGCTTGCAAATTAAATTTCATGACTTGTTTTCTTATATAATCTTATATATCTTAATTTCTTATAACATTAGGAGCAAATAACATATTCATTACTTATCATATAAATGTTAGTACTATGCAACTAGTCTTGGAAGCTACGTCAACAATTTTAGCTTAAAAATTGATTAAATTATCTTACCTTAAAATGGATAGATTCTTATAGATTATGTTCGAGTGTTCTATCATATGATCCATTATACTTTAAAAGATAAGAT
This sequence comes from Populus euphratica, assembly GCF_000495115.2. NCBI lineage: Eukaryota > Viridiplantae > Streptophyta > Magnoliopsida > Malpighiales > Salicaceae > Populus > Populus euphratica. The sequence continues at coordinate 21,527 of NW_011500835.1, read as the reverse complement.
TAGGTATAATACTCACCTAAATGATGTGAAATATCAACATTATTTATTCTTATATGCAATGTTTTTGTTGTAATGTTTTTATAAAAATATATAAAATCTCCATTTAGATCCTTTACAATCTTTCAAAAATTGATTTGAATAATCTAATTACCATTAATCTCAAACTAATTAAAGCGAATTTCTTAGATTTAATTTTTCTTCTTCTTAAGTAGACTTTGTATCATATTTTACAATAATCTTTCCAAAACCAAAATATAAAAATAAAACTTTGTTGTTTCCCAAACAACTAAAACTAATCAAATCTTTTATTTTTGAATCAATTTTTCTTACAATTTATACAAAAGAAATGGGTAGTTTATAATAACAACCCGTTGATTTGAACATCCTTCTTTGAAATAATTTTTTTTCTAATTATTTGTTATGTTATGTTATCATCAAATATCAAATGAAACTATAGGTAAAAATCTCTAAATTAATATGTTTTAAAGATATGATTTAATTGATAAATTCCTAGTACAAAAAAAAGACCAAATTCTTTGTTGTCTGATAGAAAACAAAATAAAAGTTATAACTAATATTTATACAAAAAAAAAAACTTGAACATCAATTTTTATTTCAACCAAATTGTTCTACAACATCCAATCTCAAATACTTAAAATTAAGTAGAGGAACAGTTTATCTATACTTCAATATATTTTTATCATATTTTTATCATGTAGACATGTTTATTTTAGCTATATCTATGAAGCTCATCATATAATTATTCATGTTAATGTAAATGGCCGTGAAAAAAAAAAGAGTTAGTAAAATGTTCTTGAAGAGTTCAAGTTATACACAAAAGTTAAAACTAAATATATTTATATAATTGCCATAAACTGATTTATATAATTGTCAAATAAATTTAATTGGAATATTTCTAGAAATTTTTTAAAATAAATATAAGGATGCTTACGACAAAAATAAATGATCTTTTCAAAAATAATTTTTAAATTAAAGGAAAAATAACCAAGCTTGTTAATTTAATTCATTTTCACATGCATTCTAAGCAATATAATTGAATTTAATTTTGTAATTTAATATTTCATTTCAAATATAAAAACTATAATAGGTTACCAATTAAATTTAAATTTAAATTTATTTATGAAATAAATTTAATTCTGTATATAATTTGATTTCAAACATGATGGTTTTATTAAAATGACAATTAAAATGTGATGTGTGTATGTGTCTATATATATAAAAGATACACACGCTCTCACAAACGGAATTAAATTGCATAAATGTCAATTAAAATGATAGGATATTAGATTTTTCCTCAAGTGAGCATATATGGGATTTCTCTTGAAAATGTGACATTATAATGCATTGTTGACCTTTTAGATACATGTAGGGATACAAAGGGTTTATTTCACATCCCTTAGACATATCCGTTAAGTCTCTGTTTGATAACTATATGGACTTAATTTAATTTGAACTATACTGAGATTGAAGAAAACAACAAATTTATATTTTTCTTAAATATAAAATTATTATTACTTCGTTCAAACGTGTTCTTACAGAAGCGTAATAATTATACATTATTCAACACGTACACACTTAATTAATTATTAATGAGACGACTCTTACTAAATCCACGGGTGAACTAAAAAATAAAGTCCTTCATCACATCTAGTAGCTGAAGAACCTCTTACACCTAAAAATACAAGCCACGCGACACCCCTTACGTGGTCTCCAGATCAAGTTGGTCATCCGATGATTTTGACCACGCACACATCATAAATTCCATGTTCTTCGAAGTGCTTCTTCTTCATCATCATCTTATTGTGTTCTCCAGTCAAATCCTTGAGAAAATGGTAAAGAAGGAAATGAGAGTTTTGTAAAAGAAATCAATATCACTTAAAGGATATGTGATATTAAGCTATACAAAGATCGATGAGATTTCCCCAATAAAAAAAATGTGTACATTTGCATGTTCCGAGACTTAATATTGAAATTCCCCAAAATAGTAAGAACAGTGCTAGCTCTCAATCAAACAAAATCATCCCAAGAAGAAATAACAGATATAAAAACACTGACCGAAGACGGTGGAAGGACGATTGTTCTTCTTTGCCCAACTCGCATGCCCACAATCCCATCATACAAGCCTGCATAAGTTCCATATTCTAGTAACTTCATCTCCAGATAGCATGTAGACAACATATTGCAATATTCCAAAAGAGCCAAAAATTAAGTTTTCACCTTCACATATTTTGTTCTCGCCTGGACCAATTATTTCATGATCATGTTCCGCACGCAATTCATGAGTGTGAATATCATAGAGCTTGTAGTGAATTTTTACCTGCAAAGTATCGCAAATGGTTGAGAGGCGAATTCAGGTAAAATATAAGGCAATTAGCCGAAATCTCGGGCCAAGCTAAGTAGAGAGGAAAGCTAAAACATAGCATGATATAAGGAAAATGGCCTACATGCTCCTCAGATATGGACGATAATCAATAATTTCCCATGCAAAACCTTGTTTGTGGGATATATGAGAAGTATAAGGATGGAATTTGTAATTTCCAAGAATCAAAGGAAACATTAAAAACCTTCTGACCGTCCTTTACGCAACAGTCAGTACTGCCGGCTTCCGTCAGCCCGGAATTTTTGGTCCAGGGCAATTTGAAATGCCGTTTGGTTTTTTTTTCCTCCTTATTAGGTTCTGCAATGCATTTGAAAATTCTAAGTTAAATCATTGATACATTTTGCATTCAGATTTTAAAATTTTAAATAGCTTCTGTGGATATTTAATCTAACACATGATCAAAAGTCTTAGTAGAAAACTTCCTTATAGTTTTTTATAGAGAACTATTTAAGTACTTCAACCAGATAGTGAATATTAAAGGCATAACATCATCAAGAAACTTAGAGAAAGGCAAGGTTACCCTGACAAACTGGGAGATAACCTGATACAACACGTGAATATGAGATGAAAAACGAGAGGCGATGACCGCCCTTCGGAATCTCCATGCTTTGTAGCATATAATTGCTGCGCCATGGTCTATAAATGGAAAACCGTGGGTCCGGTCATAAATTAAAGGCTAATATTAGTAAAATTTATGATTAAATATTAACGACAACCAATTAAGATAATATAGAGGCTGAAAGTATTTCACCAACTCTTACTTGGCAACCTTGAAGCTGCGAATAATGTTACTGTTCTCATGACCATAGAAAGTCCCGAACGAGCGACATATGGCTGCAGGGAGGAGACCACAGAACCATATTCGTGAAACAGATAAAAACAAACTATACATATTTCACTAATTAATCACAGTTGGGAGCAAGGCAAGAGGAATGGTTTAAGATGATAATTAAGTAGTTGATTTAAAAACCATTAAGAGAAATTAAGAGAGTGGCAGGAATTACTGGGAAAGAATGGCTTGCGCATGAGAGAGAAAGCCTGAGAGGAAACCACTGGAGTTAATTACAATTGCCAGAGATATCAAAAGAGAGGTGAGCGTTGCTTTTATATTTGTAGTTGGAAAACATTGACCTTTTAGATTGAGGAAAACTAACTAGCCTGTCCGTCTTTCATGTCATCCTAAAAATTTCCGAAAAACTAAGCCGATACAGTGAGATGAAAAAGAACTGGTAACACACCTAGTGAGAATACGTTGAGAAAAATGTAAGAAAAAGAAGAATCGTCACCCCTTCTAAGAATTCATTTTTTTTGATGTATTAACTAGTTTACCAGACGCTATTAGAAAAAAGCAGCAGAATTACCGGAAAAATATTTTGTTGTTTTTAACTTATGAAAATTATGATGGAAAATTTTGTCAGTGATTTTCTACAAAAACAGCGATGAAAAATTTGTTAACATTATTACTTCATTTAACAAGGAATAAATACTAATTACATAAGTTTTAATAATGGATAAATACGATAAGCTATTAAAATGTTTTTTACATGCAGATGCAAAGAGAGTTACTATATTCAAAACGCAGCTGAACTCATAAAAAAAAAAATATTCTTTTGAGTTTGGAGAAACTTATGGGAGGAACTCTCATACTAGAAACTTTTATCAAAGGAACTTTAATAGAAAGAACTCTCATTCTTGAACTCATTAAAAAACTCAATTTTCTTTAAAAAAACTCCTATTAAAAAAACTCTCACAAGAGAAATTCAATTTCAGTGAGAGAGAGTAATTTCTAATATCAACATGTTAATTTGAATGGGTTTGATTAAAATCAGTTTTTTTTTTTTGTGTTTGTTATGTTATGTTGTTTTTTGACAGTTGTGTTTTCTAGGAATGTAAAATGAAAGTAACATTTCCAAAAACATGTTTCATAAATGAATATTATACTTTTAAAAACTTATATTTTTGCTTAAAAATACTTGTTTCATAATCAATTACTTTGCTTTCAATTAAAGTATGAGGTGAGCTTTTATTAATAACATCATCTACTTATTATACCAAAGGAAAATATTCAATCCTTCTTTGCATTGTATATGGACCAAGTCAATACTCCAACGTGACCTACACGAAGATATTTTTTATGGTGCTTAAAAAATAACAAGTGTCATCCTATGAATTACTCCTTTGATTTGACTTTGAAAAAAAGAGATGCACACAGTTGAGAAAAAGACAGAAAAAAAATTCATGGCCTATAAAAAATGATAAATATACATCCACATATGATTTTTCTGTCTTACTTGTATCTATTTATTTCTTTAATGTAAACTCTAGAAGATAATTAATAGAATGTCACTAGTTACTCCATCATTTATTTATTTATTACCAAAATATTAAAGTTAAAGCATATATTATGTATTGTTATATATATGGACACTATTTAATTTTCAAATTATGAGTTATTTATTGTATCAATAGTAAATAATTAGTCATTGTTTGTATTAATATTATATCATATCAATACTCCTAACATAACCTGCATACAAATTAAAATTAGTGACTTGATTGCTTGTATAGTCTTACATGTCATTATTTCTTATACATGTGGTGCAAATAAAATATTCGTTACTTGCTATGTAAATATTAATACTATACAATAAGTTTTCAAAACTACTTCAAGAATTGCAACTTAAAAGTTAATTAATTTATTTTATCTCAAAATAAACATATACTTATTAATGATATTCAATCTCATCACGTGGTCTATTAAACTTTATATAAAAGATAAAATTACATAATACTTATAAACAAGTTGATTTATATAATGTGAAATGTTAACATTATTCATTCTCATAAACAATGTTTTTCTGGTCATTTATTCATAAAAATGCATAAATTTAGATTTGTTATAATCTTTTTAGAATTGATTTGAATTAATTAGATCAATCTCAAACTAATTTGAGCAAATTTCTTATATTTTATTCTTTTTATTCTTGTATCATATTTTACAATATCCTATCCTAAACAAAAACAAAATAAAATTATGTTGCTTCACAATTAACTAAAACTAATCAAATTTTTAATTTTTGAATCGATGTTTTCTAACAATGTATACGTTAGGAAGGGGTAGTTTATAATAACACCTATTGATTTGAATATGGTTTTTTGAAATAGATTTTACCTTATTGTATCTCATGTTATGTTTGGATTGATATGCTATATTTTGTTGATTTGGAATATAAAATGAAAACACAACTAAACCTCTATAAATTAATGTTTTTAGAACCATGAAATTTTGTTAGTTAATTGAGATATTGTTTAATTGATAAATTAATGATTTATTAATTTATACATTAATTAATAAAAAATTGTTTTATTAAGTTATTATTTATTTATTTATTTTCCAAAACATCAAAGTTAATGCTTATATCATATGTTGTTATTTGTAAACGTTATCTAATTTTCAAATTACAAGTTTTTTATTTACCAAAGGCAAATGATTAGTCCTTGTTTGTATTAATATTGTGTCCTATAAATACTCCTAGCATGACCAACATGCAAATTAAACTTAGTAACTTGATTGCTTATATAGTCATATCATAAATTTTCATAACATGTGGTGCAACAAACATATTTGTTACTTGCCATGCATATGGTAGTACTATACAACAAGTCTTGAAAGCTACTTCAAGAATTCTAACTTAAAAATAAATTAAATTATCTTATCTAAAAATAAAAAAATGCTATTTGATGATGTTCAATTGTCCCATCATATAGTCTATTAGACTTTAAAAGATAAGATTAGATGATACTCATAAATGAGTTGGCTTATCTAGACAACATGAAATATCAACATCATTCATTCTCATAAGTAATATTTTTGTGGTGATTATTTGTTCATAAAAATGCATAAAATTCTCCATTTAGATCTTTCGTAATCTTTTTAGAATTGATTTGAATCAACTAATTACCATTAATCTCAAACTACTTAGAGCAAATTTCATATATTTTATTCTTATTATTCTTTTTCAATGGACCTTGTATCATATTTTACAATAGCCTTTTTTTTTTAAAAAAAAAAGATTATGTTGTTTCACAAGCAACTAAAACTAATCAAATCTTTTATTATTGAATCAATTTTTTCTTACAACGTGTACATGTAGAGGGGATTGTTTATAATAACAACCGATTGAATTGAACATGGTTATTTGAAATAACTTTTTTTTTTTATTGTATCTCATGTTATGTTGTGTTTGGATATGGTATATTGTGTTTGACTTGGAATATAAAACAAAAGCATAACAAAACCTTTATAAATTTTTATTTTTAAGAGCATTAAAATTTATTAGTTAGTTGAGATATTATTTAAATGAATTAACAATTTTTTAATTTATACATTAATTAATAAAAAGTTGATTTATTAAGGTTTTATTTTTTCCCAAAACATTAAAGTTATTGTTACTTATGAACACTATCTAATTTTCAAATTGAAAGTTATTTATTATACCAAAGGCAAAAATGATTAATCCTTATTTGTATTAATATTGTGTCATATCAATGAGGAATAAATATGGTAGGCTATTGAAAGATCTTATATACACCTAGGGGTGTATGGAGAGTTACTAGATTCAAAATGTAGCTGAGCCTAAAGAAAAAACCCATGGGAGAAACTTTCATGTGAGAAATTTTCATTGAAGAAACTCAAATGAAGAACTTATATTGGAGGAGTTCTTATTCTTGAACTTATTGGAGGAACTCTCATTGGAGAAACTCAACTCTCTGTAAGAAATTTCCACTAGAGGAACTCTCATATTAGAACTCGATAGAGAAACTCAACTCTCATTAGAGAGACTTCCTTTTAAAAAACTCTCATCAGAGAAACTCAACTTTCTTTGGAGGAATTCTTATTAAAAAAACTCTTTCTCAAGGCTGAGTTCATGAGGGGTGAACTTTTCTTTTTTACCAAGCCCATAGTGTTGAGCTTTTCTTTAAGTTTGAACTCATGAGGGTTAAACTATTTCCCTTGGCCATGACATTAGACCTAGACATGTTGCCCGGGACCTTAATTGTTTTAGCCCTTGGGGGTTTTTAGGTTCGTTAAATTTAGATTCATCAAAAACCTAACAGATTTTGTTTATCCAAAGAGCAAATCAACAATTCTAAATAAAATAGCACAAGATAAATGATTTCAACCATTAAAAATCTCTCACTAATGATGTAATGTTTATATAAGTGTTTTTCAATTCTTCCCTTAATATTTTGTTCACTAATAGTCATGGACACGTGTGCGCATAACCCCACATTGGGTATCAATGCGATCGTGTCTAATGCCATGTTAGAACTGGATGCATCCTCGCTTAACCTGATGTTAGATCTAGATGTGATCGCGTCCAACTCTATGTTGGGCTTGGATGCATTTATGCCCAACCCCATATTGGGTCTAGACATGACTAGGTCCCGCGCAGGACCTAATGGCAATGGATGCTACCCAGACCCAATTCACATGGGTCCTCGCCAGGTCCTAAATAATTTATGTTAAAAATATTCTTCATTTTTTTTAATGTAATAATATGTGTTATTGATTAGTACTTAAAAGTGTATTTTTATTAAGGTTTTATATCATTATTTTGCACTTGAAGTATCAATAACTCCTTAACTAAAACATGTTTCATAATAACATATCTAATAATATAAG
>NW_011500835.1:12883-13194 GCF_000495115.2 Populus euphratica | reverse complement strand
ATTTAGGTCTACTTTATATGAATGGAAAGGTAAATATAGGCCTACAACTTTCATGGGAGCCCAACATTTTAAAAAGGCTATTTTCAAGTCCAAATTATAGCAACAACAAAGAAGTCTAAATCTGTCCTGTAGCCCGAACATTGTTTAATGTTTGACCCATATCTAGAGTTCTAGAAGTCCAAATAACCTCTATTTGTTTTTCTAGAAAGCGGAGACAATTTCCTACAACTTTCATATTTTCAAGTAGCTCCAATTCTGATGTTATCAATGATGTTTTGGGCAAACAAGAGAAGATAAGGATTGTCATCAAG
>NW_011500835.1:6189-8997 GCF_000495115.2 Populus euphratica | reverse complement strand
TACAAAAATCTTTCAAAATGGATTTTATTGGCCCACCATGTTCAAGGACACGCATGCATTCTGCAAAACTTGATTCAAACTAAATTTATTAAGGTAGAAATCTGAGTTTCCATGTGCTTTAAAAGCTCATTTTTCCCTTAATATTTTTCAAGAGTTTGCGACTCGTAAATCGCAAGTAGGGAGGATAAAGATTTAGAAATCTAAGGAAATTCAGAGCGCTTTAAAAACTTCTTTTTGCCTTAGTATTTCATACTTTCACGGCTCGTAAACCATGGAGTCAAAAGTTGAAATGTCCTCAATTATAATTGAGGCTTCTTTCAAGGATATGTGATGACTTATTATTCCTAGAAAATTATTTTAGATATTTACCACTCAGGGTTTCTTTATCCAAATATTAACAGTGAATAATAATAAATTATTCCCAATAATATCTTCGATATTCGTCCTTTAGGGATTTCTTTATCCAAACATTAGCGGTGAATAATAAATGAATTACCCCAAAATAAAATTTTTGTATTTTTTGGAATATTGGCTAATACCCTATGGAGTTTTACAAACATGTTGTAAAATCCAGAAATGCAAGAAAATAATTTTTTTTAGAAATCCATGCGAAAATACATTTTTGAAACTTCCAATATTTTTTGTATAAAAAAAACATTCAAAATATATTAGGATATTGGCCATGTGCAACACGCAAAAACAATTTTTATATTTTTTTTTGTCAAAATGCAAGCATCACAAAAAAGAAAAAAAAATACACATCCATTCCAAAATTTGCAAAAGGCCTAAAACACTAATATATCTGTATAAAAATTAAATTTCCCAAAGCCAAACTTTACTCACACAAGATTTAGTCCGTCCATTTAAACCCAAATCCTATAACTAAAAAAAAAGAAGAAAAAGTCTATGCACAAGAAAACCACAATTCTAAAAAAAAAAAACTTATAACAGTAACCATGACTCAACACCCATCTTTTTTTTATCTTTAATACTGCCACACTCGTTAGTCTCATGCAAAAGGAAACGACTTGAGCAACACCTTTACACTAAAGCAAATACAAAACTACAACACAAACCAAAAGCCAGCTAGCTCTTTTTTCAGAAAAAACAATCAAAATGAAAACATGAACCGAAAGTCTGTTAAAAGACTGCCTTGACTCTAAAGGGACTTCCCTCGTGTTTCACTTTCTAGATAGAGCTTTATTTAGTAGCCAAACTCAAACTATGCAACATCCTAAGGCAAAGAGACAATCGGACAAAGAAAGAGAAAGATAATGAAAGCCTTTAAAGCTCATGGTTCCTCACAGCAAGAGAATAAGAAAAGAAACGTAACTTTAACATGAACAAAAAAATCTAAACTCCAAGCCATGCATGAACCGTGGGCAAGCAATGTCCTGCAGATCTTACATGTTTGAATACAGAAGATGAAGTTCAAATAGATGGAAAAGCCTTTGCTTTTCGACCTTGTTTTTCTGTGTCTCTCAACTCAGCCTTATGCGGGTTCTCTCGATTTTTTCTTCACTCTTTCTTTGCATCTCTCTCTCTGCTTTCTCCTACTTCTATTTTTGGTCTCTTCTCTCTGTTTTTTACTTTCTCTCCTCACTCTATTTTTTTTTTTTAAGTTAGAGGGTGGCTGTTTCGTTTTTAAAAGATGAGAGGGCGCTGCAGCACCTCTAGAGAGGGTTTAGATTTATGTCTTTTTTTGTGTGTTTTCCTCTCTTTTTTGAAAAAAAATTACATCCCCTTGAATATTTTTCTCCTCCTTTTATTATGGCTGAAGGTTCACTTATATAGAAAATCTCTACACGTGCTATTTAAGAAAATATTGCAATAATTATTATAGAGATTGTCTTCTATAACCAGCACGAATCAAATCATATATCTATGGTATGATTATCTTCCATAACCAATATGAATCAAATCATATATTTATGATATTTTATATTGTAATGATTATTTTTCATAACCAACATGAATCAAATCATATATCTATGGTATCATTATTTTTCATAACCAGCACGAATCAAATCATATATCTGTAATATTTTATATTACAATAATTATATATGATTCAATAATTATTTCCTTGACATATTGCCTCTTTAATATTAGCTCTGATGTTCTATGTTATCGCCACATGTAAACCCTTATTTTTATTTTTATTTTTTATTTTTTTTATTTTTTAAAAAATTTATAAAAACATGGGTAAAAAATTAGGTAGCAACAAACATGATCGACTTAGTCTTAGAAATCTGACTAAAAAAAACCTTGTTTGTCAGTTTTTAAGAAAATTAGATGGGAAACTTATCCTCGACCTATAAAAGGCATTTAAACTGTCTTTGGACATAAAACCAATGGAAGATGTAAGTCATAATCACATCTACAATTTGAGTTTTAGTTTGTAAAAACTTGTGTCTTTTGATTTTATTAATAGTATAATATTTGAGTTTTGTTGTTTCTTATATTTGTTTAAGTGTGTTCTAGGTTTGTCAGTAGTCGTTGTTTTAGGTGATGTCTTCTATACTCTATCTTTCTACTTTAGAATATTGATGACAATGTCTCATTTTGATTGGGGGGAGAGGGTAGTAGTTAATATTAAAAAAAAATAACTACTTTTTCTATTTCATAAACTATTTGCAAAACTGTTGTTACTAAGATGATAGAGTAAGGAGGAATTTTATTGACTCTTAAGACGTATCTTGGTAAATATGTTTTAATGGTTATTTGCAATATTCATAATAAGGTCTATTGACACGACGAAAAGATTGATGTCTTCTCCCAAGTGCAGGAGTGTCGAAGTAATAAATA
>NW_011500835.1:3484-3823 GCF_000495115.2 Populus euphratica | reverse complement strand
GTAATTGGGTCATATCTGGAGCTATAGATCTCAGATTTAGGTCTACTTTATATGGATGAAAAGGTAAGACATATGCCTACAACTTTCAAGGACTCTAAGATTTAAAAAGGTCATTTTCAAGTCCAAATTATAACAACAATGAAGAAGTTCGAATCTATCTTGCAACCTAAACATTGTTAAGTTTTTGACCCATATCTGTAGTTCTAGTTGTCCAAATGATCTCCATTTTTTTTCCTGCAAAACTGAGATAATTTCCTAAGCTTTCATGTTTTAAGTGTTTCAATTTTGACATTATTAATGATGTTTTGGGCAGACAAGAGAAGATAATGATTGTCACCA
>NW_011500835.1:1763-3016 GCF_000495115.2 Populus euphratica | reverse complement strand
GATGCTAACTTATGTTAACAACAAATCAAGTCCCTTTCATAATAATGATGTCGTTCGAAGACTATGAACGATCAATGTTTTGATGTACCAAGTGTAATAAGAATTAATAAGATATTAAGAATTAATAAGAATCAATTTTTTGATCTAAATACAAATCTAGATTAACCATTTAACAAGTAAGGTATTAAGAATTAATAAGATAAAAATGATAAAACATGTTAATAGTAAGTTGTTTAAGATATAAGCATTGAAGTCCATATTGAGTTTATATTATATTTATTCTAACACCATCAGTGAAACCTTTTCACCTTGATATAATTAACTTAACTAGACATTATGAAGTAGAAAAACTTAAAGAAATAATATAAGAACATAAACATGCATAAACATGATATAAGTTAACTAAGTATAGTAAAGGAAATGAAAAGCATGAACAAGAGATTAATGAAAGCAAAACTTAAGCATTACAAAAATATAAAGAGAGAGAGCAAAAATATGATCTTGATATGAAAAACAAGATGCCTAAATGAATGACAAATGCCTTCTTTTATAGGCTAAATTTTGAACTATTCATGTGGTAATTGATAATTGACGTAGTGGTCAACTATTGATTAGTGGACTTGGTGGACAACATCACTCAAGCACTGTGGCTGACTGAATTGACATTGATGCAATCCGAATTTGGTAAAGTGCTCTGCATGAAAGTTGTTGGAAATTGTCTTTTCCTTCCACCCACCAAACTTAAAATCATTTAGAGCACTACAACTTGAGATATGTTTAACATACTGAGCAATGCTGCTGGTGGACGTGATGGATAGCCCTCATGCTCTTATCTGGATGAAATCTAATTTCTACCATTCAAATTTGAGCTGGTCCTGTAATGAAAGTTGTTGTAAATTATCTTTTCCTTCCACCTACCAAATTTCAGATCGTTTAGACTTCTAAAACTCTAGTTATGAGTAAAACTTTGAGTAGTGTTTGGGCTGAATTGCAAGATAGATTCGGACTTCTCTTTTATGGCCAAACATTGAATTTAAAAATGGAAAATTTAGGTATTTCCCATGAAAGTTGTAGGCCTATTTCTTATCTTTTCAGCCATATAAATTAATATAAAATCCAAGATCTATAGCTCTAGATATGATCCGATGAGTGAATAGTGTTTGAATTTGAAGTGAAGCGGCATCTCCTTTGTAAGCTTAGCCTTTTCTCTGTCCTTTCACTTCCAATAGTTAATCACAACAATCAATCCTTTG
>NW_011500835.1:842-1532 GCF_000495115.2 Populus euphratica | reverse complement strand
CCTAGTAATCAAAGCGTTAAAATAGAAAAATAATTTGCAAGTTCCCCAAAGCAAGACATTCATCATTTAACTTTATCGAAGTAAACAAACTCTCATTCAATTTATATATATCTACTTTATATTGTTGAAACAAGTTATTGATAAACCTTTTTTTATATACATATAACTTAAAACACAATGCATCTTTAACTCATATAATGAGCTTTCGGCTAATCACTTTCAGATTAGTTAGTCTTAGAGCATTAGGTGTTGAGATACCCTTTCGAACTTAATAACTCGGGTTGCAGATACTGATACGTAGATAATGCAATGTTTAATTCCCTTAAGCTTTTCTCCTTAACTCGTGTAATAAGCGTTGGGCCAATAGTTCCCAAGTCAGTTGACTTTAGGGTATTAGGTGTTAAAACACCCCTTCGAGCTTAATTGTTTAAGTTAGGGAGGCTACGAAACCAAACATATCTATGTTTTTATTTATTTTTTAATTACATTTATTATCATTATTTTTTTGTTTTTGTTTTTTTTGCAAATTATATATTATCCCTTTCCTTTAGTTGTTACCTTTAACAAAAGAACATAAATAATGTAATAATCCAATATGCAACCACAATCATATGTTAAAATGTGTGTGTGAAAATTAAGATTTAAGAATACATGTTAAATGAGTATATGAGCAGAATTAAGTGATAACAA
>NW_011500835.1:526-803 GCF_000495115.2 Populus euphratica | reverse complement strand
AAGCCTGAATATTTCAAGAAGTATTATAATAGATCTTGTTAAGAATGTTTACTAAAATACGTCTCAAGAGTCACTTTAACAAAAAAAAAAAACTCCTTGACTCTACCATCTTAGTAACAATGGTTTTGTAAATAGAAAACACAACTAGTAATTTTTTTAATAAGTATCAACTACTACCCCTTCCCCCCAACCAAAACAAAACATTATCCTTAGTGTTTAAAGTAGAAAGATAGAGTATAGAAGATATCACCTGAAATAACGAACACTGATAAACCTG
>NW_011500835.1:0-365 GCF_000495115.2 Populus euphratica | reverse complement strand
AGGGATCAATTACAGGAATGAAAGATTGTAGTTGGTCAATCAATTGTTTAGTAGTAGCAACAGAGATTATGATTTGTTGTGCTGAAGATGTTAGGAATTCATGTTCCACAGCATGATCAAGAAAAGATAACAACTTATCATAAGAACCACTCACATTTAACAAATTGATGGGTTTATGGTGAATGTGAAGTTATGCTCAGGAGGAAATATGAAAGATCTCTTCCAATGTGCCCGGACCACCTAACAAGGCAATGAAGGCATCAACATGTTTAAACATTGTATTCATTAGATCAAACATTGTAGAGACCTGTAGTTCCTCTCCAATTGTGTTTCTAACAATGTCTCATTGTGCTAAATCTTTAGGG
>NW_011500855.1:79259-81932 GCF_000495115.2 Populus euphratica | reverse complement strand
TTTTTCAGAACACCTTTCAGTGTTTGCCCATAATTTTTGACTTAGGTGTCTAAATGAGCTATTCTTTAATGATCTAAAAAGCTAACAATATTTCCTATAAATATGTAGCCATCTCCAAAAAGGGGCTTTGAAGAGGGTCTAAATCGCTGTCTAAAGTTAGCATCATATTTATGTTTGAATTTTTACTAAAATTGTGTTGTGTTCTTCTTTGTAGATTTCAGTTTTTTTATTTGTAAATCTTATTATTTTAGTTTGATTCAAGTTATTTTCTATTTATTAAAATTTTCTTATATATAATCATGGTTGACTAATCTCTTTCTTTGATTCAAATCAAGGATGATGGTAGTTGAGGTGAGTTATTTAAGATATGAATGAATCTTAATGTTTATCTTCTCAATTTCTTCATGAATATTTTATTATTACAAAGAAATTTTAGAAATCATTTAGAAGCAATAATCAATCTTTATCTTTTTAAACTTCATTGTAATATCTTCCGATATTAGGTTGAGTTATCTTATATATGTTGAAGGAATCACCAGTACATCACCATTAAAATTGATTTGGATGAAGACTTACTTGTTCTTGTCATTTAAAATCTATTTACATGTTTTTATTTTTTAAAACAAATCCATCAATTATTTTCAACTAAGTTATTGTTAATTCAATTTCTCTTGAGTTTTTTTTGTTACTTAGCTTAATTTCTAGATCTAGCTCTTTATGGATATGACCTCGATCTTACCGAGTTAGTTGCTACATCGCACACTCGTGCACTTATGAGTTAAAACAAGCCAATCATAAAAAGCGGTCAACCAAATAAGAAGAAGAAGAAGAAGAAGAAGTTAAAGAGGACTTTAAGATTGTATGATTAATGTGAAGATTAAACAATGGTAAAAACAAATAACAAGTTTAGAGGATTGATTAGTACTTAAAAGTGTATTTTTATCAAGGTTTCATATCATCATTTTGCACTTGAAGTATCAATAACTCCTTAACTAAAACATGTTTTATAATAACAAGTCTGATACCATAAGATACCTATAAGTTATGGCAAATGTTCATCCTAAATGTAGGCCTATCATATAAATAAAAGGATTGATTGATGAGTTGAAGTACTGAAATTAAAAGGACAAAGAGAGGGTGAAGCTTAGAAAAGAGATGCACTTTTAGTCCAAACTGGAACACTGTTTGGTAATCGGATCATAACTAGAGTTATAGAACTTGAATTTAGGTTTGTTTTATATGGATGGAAAACTAAGACATAGTCCTAAAACTTTCATGTGGAAGGCAAGACTCAATTCTTACGTTCTCTTAGTTCAATGCCTTGGTTTGCTAAAAATATCGATTTTCTTACTTCAGGATTTTTACCAACTCACTAGAGTACCGATGACAAAAGAAAGTTTTTGAGCGTGCAAAACTTTTATTGAAATGACCCTTACTTATTCAAATATTATCCTAATCAAATATTTGAAAGATGCATTCCCGACTATGAGGTAAGTAATGTTATTAAATTTTTTCATTCTGAGGCATGTGGGGGTCATTTCTCATCAAGAAAGACAATTGCAAAAATCCTACAAAGTGAATTTTATTGGCCCATCATGTTCAAGAACCCACATGTGTTCTATAAAGCTTGTGAAAATTGTCAAAAGTCAGGATTTATTTCAAAACATCATGAATCATTAGATAATCTTCTATTAACTTTTAAGACATATCCTGGTGGAGGTATGCATTGTGTTTTTCATGACTCATGACCTTATTTTTATAAAGAACATGCTCGAGATAGTATTGGGAATTTGACTAAAAAAGACCATGTTTGCCATTTTTTAAGAAAACTGGACGGGAAGCCTATCCCCGACCTATAAAGGGTGTTTAAGCCATTCTTGGACATAAAACTAAGGAAAGATGTGAGCCACAATCATAACTATTTGTACATGTACATGTTTTTTTATTTAAGAGAGAGAGAGAGAGAGAGAGAGAAAGCCTCCAGCTGGCCTATATATAGGTGATATGATTGCATTTTTAATTTCTCATCTATAAAATCTTCTCTTCCTTCCTTTCATTTCCACTCAACCCATACATTCAACAGATATCGAAGTGTGTAGAAATGACAAGTTCCTTAAGTCATCAAATAAGAAACATTTGTGTTTTTGGTGGATCTAGTCTTGGAAAGAAAATAAAGTTTTTCGAATCAGCAAATCATCTTGGTCAGGTCCTAACTGAGAAAAAGATTCATTTAGTGTATGGAAGAGGTATTGGATTAATGGGGGGAGTATCAATAGCTGTATTTTTAAGAGGTAGTCAAGTTTTGGAGGTTGCCCCCAAAGTTTTAACATAAGGGGAGATGATTGGAAGATCCATGTGAGGATCAAATAATGACAAAAACAAATGTCAAGGTTAGAGGATTCACTAATAGTATTTCAAACAAGTATAGTATAAACTCTATTTATTACTTAATTGGAAACCATACACAAAGGAGGTTTCAATTATATTATAATTGTTAACATGATTACATTAGTTATTTTATTTGAATAATCCTAATACTTATGAATATTTTTAGGCATTCATGACTATAACTTATGTTAACAACAAATCAAGTTCTGTTATAGCATAAGTGTTGGTTATACCATACGGTTAGGCTATAAAAGTGCCAAGTATTTGTTGTACCAAGAGTTATAC
>NW_011500855.1:73951-78956 GCF_000495115.2 Populus euphratica | reverse complement strand
AACTTAAGCATTACAAAAATACAAAGAGAGAAAGCAAGAGCATGATCTTGATCTCAAAAGCAAAATGTCTCAATGCATGGCAAATACCTTCTTTTATAGGTTAAAATTTAAAATTATTGATTTGATGAATAATTGTTAAGTAGGTGGCAAAACATCTTGACTTGGTGACAATTCTTATCTTCTTGTTTGAATAAATCATCATTGGTAACGTCAAAATTTAAACCAACCTTACGTATGAAAGTTCTAGGATATTATCTTAACTTTTTAAGAAAAAAAATTGAGGTTATTTGGATTTTTAAAACTCGAGATATGGGCAAAAAAATGAATAGTGTCTAGGTTGTAAGACAAATTCGGACTTCTATGTTGTCTTTAAGATTCAGACTTCTAAACAGCAGAATTGAGTCATGTCTTCTGCATGAAAGTTTTAGGCCTATATTTGAGCTTTCCATCATATAAAGTAAACCTAAATCTAAGATCTACAACTCCAGATATAAACCAATTACCGAATAATGTTCTAGTTTAGACTGCACCAGCATCTCTTTTCTAAGCTTCACCCTCTCTTTTACTTTTCAATTTTAGTACTTCAACTCATCAATCAATCCTTTCATTTATGTGATAGGCCTACATTTAGGATTAACATTTACCATAAATTGAAGGTATCTTATGGTATCAGACTTGTTATTATAAAACATGCTTTAGTTAAGAAGTTATTGATACTTCAAATACAAAATGATGATATAAAACCTTGATAAAAATACACTTTTAAGTACTAATCATACCCCCAACCAACTTATTACTAGTCACAAGTAATCAAAGTGTTAAAATCAAAAAATAATTTGCAAATTCCACAAAGCAAGGCATTCATCATTCAACTTCCATTAATCTATCTAAATAAACAAACTCTCATTAAATTTATATATATGTTAAATACCTCTTAAACAAGATATTAATTAACCTTCTTTTTATGCTCAATATGTCAACATATAGTTATGGGGCTTTAATTGGAAGAAAACAAAAAAAATTTTTCTAATGTTTAAGGTTAACTTCTTTGGGTTAGGATTATTATCTTTTTCTTCTCTTTTGTTTCTTTTATACACACACCCACACGCACACACATAACTTAAAAACATAATGCATCTTTAACCCATGTAAATAACTTTCGGCTAATGATTCCTAGAATAGTTGGTATTAGGACATTAGGTGTTGAGACACTCTTACCAGCTTAGGAACTCGTGTTGCAGATACTAATATATAGATAGTGCAATGTTTGATTCTCTTAAGCTTTTCTCCTCAGCCCATGTAACAAGCGTTGAGCCAATAACTCCCAAATTAGTTAACTTGAGGGTATTAGGTGTTAAAACACTCCTTCGAGCTTAATTGCCTATGTTTTTATTGTCATCATTTTTGTTATTTTTTTATTTTTTGTTATTTTGTTATTTTCGTTATTTTTTTGCAAATTATATACTATTATTTTCCCTTAGTTATTAACTTTAACAAAAGAATATAAATAATATAATAATCCAATGTTCAACCCACAATCATATGTTCAAGTGCATGTGTGAAAATGAAGGTTTAAGATTAAGTAATAACAATGCAAAAATTTGTAAACCTGAATATTTCAAAAAATATTTTGATAGACCTTGTTAAGAATGTTTATTAAGATGCATCTCAAGAGTCACTTTAACAAAAGAACACCTTTACTCTGCTATCCTAAAAATAACAGTTTTACAAATAGTTTATGAAATAGAAAACATAGTTAGTTAATTTTTTTAATAATATCAACTTCTACCATTTTCCTCCAACCAAAACGATCCTCAATGTCCTAATGTAGAAAGATAGAGTATAGAAGACATCATCAGAAACTTTAAACACTAACAAACTTGAAACACACTTATAGAAGACATCATCAGAAACATTAAACACTAACAAACTTGAAACACAATTAAATAAATATAAAAAATAACAAAGCAAAATAATATACTATTAAGAAAACTAAAAGACACAAGGATTCACAAACAAAAGCTCGAATTCAATCTACGTTTTTCACAGCTTTCCTTAGTTGACCAATTTATGCAACTCATGAAGGGAACAATTATAGGAGTGAAAGATTGTAATTGGTAAATCAATTATTCAGCAGTAGCAGCAAATATTATGTTTGTCGAATCGAAGATGTTAGAAATTCTTGTTCCACAGCATGATCCAAAAAAGACAACAATTTATCATAAAAGCATTAACATTTAACAGACTTATGAGTTTATGGTGAATGTGCAGTTGGGCCCAAGAGAAAATATGAAAGATCTCTTCCAATATGCCTAGACCACCTAGTAAAGAAATGAAGGCATCAATATGTTTAATCATTGCATTCATTCGATCAGACATTGTGGAAACCTGTAGTTCCTCTCAAATTATTTTTCTAATGCCATCCCCTTATGCTAAAGCTTTAGGTACAACCCCCAAAACTTGATCACCTCCTAAAAATATAGCTATTGACACTCCCCCCATTAACTCAAGGCTACCTCCCCTATACACTAAATGAATCTTTCTCTCAACTAATACCTGACCAAGATGATATGCTAATTCTAAAAACTCTATTTCCTTCCCAGGATTGGATCCATCTAAGACACAAATGTTTCTTATGTGATTACTTAAGGAACCTGCCATTTTTACAAACTTTTATATCTGTTGAATGTGTAGGTTGAGTAGAAATGAAGGGAAGGAAAATAAGATTTTATAGATGAGTAATTAAAAAAGCAATCATACCATCTATATGTAGGCTAACTGAAGTCTCTCTCTCTCTCTCTTAAATAAATAAAAAACATGTATATGTACAAGTAGTTGTGATTGTGGCTCTCATCTTTCTTTGGTTTTACATTTGAGAACGACTTAAATGCCCTTTATGGATTGAGGATAGGCTTCCCATCCAGTTTTCTTAAAAACTGGCAAACATGGTCTTTTTTTAGCTAGATTCCTAAGACTATGCCAAGCATGTTCTTTAAAAAAATGGGGTCATAAGTCATAAATTGCACGGTGCATATCTCTACTATAATGAGACTTAAAAGTCAATAGAAGATTATCTAAAGACTTTCTATTTTTAAAATAAATCCAACCTTTTGATAATTTTTTCAGGTTTTCCAGAATACATTTTAGTCCTTGAACATGGTGGGCCAGTAATATCTACTTTGTAGGATTTTTGCAGTTTTCTTTTTTGACGAGAAATGATCCTACATATCTTAGAGTGATAAAATTTAATGACATTACTACCTTTTTGTCGAGAATGCATCTTTGAAATATTTAATCAAGATAATATTTAAATAAGTAAATGTCATCCCAATAAAAGTTTTGCATGTCGTTAAAAAACTTTCTTTTGTCTTGGTTATCCAAATGAGCTGGCAAAAATCTTGAAGTAAGAAAATTCATATTTTTGGCAAACCAAGGCATTGAACTAAGAAAAAGTAAAGATTTAACAAGAAAGTAATCATTGATTGGTGTGATGTTGGATGTTGAATCTATTGTCAATTTTGATAAATGATTCGTGATAATATTTTTGGTGCCTTTTTCATCCTCAATTTCTTCCTATTTGAAAGTTTCAAAGATTTCAAAATCAGGATTGAATTTTCTTTATTAAGTCATAGCATGAGAAAATGAAAGTACTAGTGGGGAATCAGTCTTTTCTTTGCAATATTTAAATTTAACCCTCTCCTTATCCTTATGGATTGACTCATCATCTTCGCAAGGTTTAAGAATTGGTTTTTCAATAAACTTCCCACCGTAAAAAGTAATGACTGATTGGACTTGATCCATGTGTTGGCTTCCGGAACTGCTTGCACTTGCATTGTATTGCCCCTTGGGATTTTGTTGTGGATGAGATGGAAACTTACCTTTCTCTTGAAAACTGAGAGTATATGTGAATTTTACAAGAGTATATTTAAAATTTGTTATGCCTTGAGCAAGTTGAGTGTTGATTGTCTCTTGCTTTTCAATGAATACATACAAAGTTTCCTTAAAATTTCTTCTAAGAGAAGGAACATAAGGAGGTGCATATCCGTGAAAATATTGAAAATTATAATGTGCTTAAAATGGTGGCAGTAAAGGTTGTGCATCACTCTTCCAACAAAAATTTGGGTGATTTCTCCAACCAAAGTTGTATGTTTGCAATTATGGGATATAATTAGGCCTTTTAAAAATTATTTAAAGTATGCGTTTATTCATGGAGACATTCCTTAAAAGAAAGCGAAATTGGAGAGTCATTGGTTGAGTGTTCATTAGTTTCACATATTTGACAAACAATATCTTGAACAGATTTTAATTTACCACTATTTTTTAATTCTAGTGCCATGACTATTCTAGCTAAAGATGCAAACTTGGCTTGGAGGTCATGATCTTCCCTAAGGTTATACATACCTCCACTAAATGTATGAGGTTGAGTTTTACCTGGTACCTCATAAGTATCTACGGTGGCCCAATTTTGAGAATTTTCAACTAACAAGTTTAAGTACTTAATTGCTTCATCATTTTCTTTATCTTTAAAAGTTCCATTGCACATGAATTCAACTATTTGCTTATCTCTAGGTGTTAACCGTTCATAAAAATGTGAAATCAATCTCCATATTTCAAAACCATGATGAAGAAAGTATTAAGCAAATCTCAATATCTATCCCAATATTGGTAAAATATTTCTTCTGGATTTTAAGTGAAAGTGATGATTTGTCTTTTGAAAGAGTTTGTTTTGTGAGATAGAAAGAACTTCTTTAAAAATTATTGTTGCATTTCATCCCAAACACAAATAGATCCTAGTCTTAAATTTTGTAGCCACGTTTTAGCTTTATCTTTTAATGAGAAAGGAAAAAGCTTTAATCTGATGGTGTTCATGCTATAATTTGAGTCATTATAGGTGTTACAGACCTCTTGAAATGCCCTTAAATGCAAGTGATTAGTACTTAAAAGTGCATTTTTATCATGGTTTTATATCATTATTTTGCACTTGAAGTATCAATAACTCCTTAAC
>NW_011500855.1:73347-73418 GCF_000495115.2 Populus euphratica | reverse complement strand
AGTTTTGGGCATACAAGAGAAGCTAAGGATTGTCACCAAGTCAAAAGTTGGCCACCCACTTATCAATTAGT